>NW_026462357.1:0-9136 GCF_021730395.1 Mercenaria mercenaria | reverse complement strand
CGGGTAAGGGGTTTGGGGGTTTTGTACTTTTATGCCCTTATGAAAGACGGTCAAAAAGATAATTAAACTGAGTCTACTATTATGTTCGACTGGTTGTGTTCTATGCTTCCAAAGAATCTTCTTATGGATTTCATTCACTATATTTTCTTTGTTTTACTTAAGGTATTAGACCCATAATAGAGCACCTCCTTTTTGAAGAGTATCTAATTCCTACCATAAACCTACTTGACTGCAATTTTCAGGGGGGCGTAGGTTCAAGCCCTTCTAGGACCAAATTGTTTTCCTTATTTTCCTTTTTTTCTAGTAAGATTTTACTTCTTTCAAGACTTATTATTGATTTATTGTACAAACGAGGAAAATTTTCATTTGATAAGCGATTTCTTGCTGTTCAAAGTGAATTTACCTCTGAAAAACAGAAGGGGTAGAGTTAAACATCTTTAAAAATACTGAGTTACATGCGGTAAAAGTTCTCTTTTTTGCCTTCACTCTTTAGACTACATACTGTGGAAGATATGTAGGTAGGTTTTACTTCTGCCCCAAGGTTATTTTTGAATGAAGTGAGCAAAATTTAAAACAGACCCGCAGGATTCGACCTTAATTTTTCAATGTTGAAGTTAGAATTCTGTCTCATTAAATCCGTTTACTTGAGGCACCCTAGAAAAAAATGATATTGACAGTTTTATTTTGTGTTTTATAATTGTTTACCAATACTTTGATGTTTCTTTTACGAAAATTTATGGTATAATGAATTCTCTGCAAACGTTTTAGATAGTGGCCATCACTTTGAAATTTGTCTCTACTTGAGCATGAGGAAATACTATAAAAAACGGCACGGTAAAAGTTGTTTAAAAATTGCAACACAGTGCGAAATACAGTCAACTTTAAGAATATACCAAGCAAATGCTATTTTTAAACATTACTATTAGGGGTCTAATACCTTAAAACATATGACGTGTCTATACTTGACAGTATTTTATTCGTTACGGCTTAATTGAAAATATTCGTCTTGCATCACGCAAGGCTCCCATACTTATTTTGATTTTTATTCAGCATTTACATTGTTGTTAATGAAATGCAATTTACACATATCTAAAAAGGGTCACTGTATAAAGAAGACCAGCAATTTCGTTTGTTTATGCCTCTAAATAATGGGGCTACGAAAGTTCTTTTTTCGGTCTGTGTCACCATAAAGCCGAGGTGGATTATCGTTTTGTTCTTAAGAAAATTAAATAAAACCATACACAGTCCTCGGAGAATTAGTACTGTGTCCGAAAAATCAGCTTAACCTACATTCACAAAACTTAGGCGACGACAAAAAACAAAACAATTATTTCAGATACGGAGCATACTACGGTTACTGAGGCAAAATCATGAAATATCCGTACCTGTACATGCATTTCAAACAGCACATGATAGCTATAACATTGAAAATCGTCCTAGTATTGTTGCAATGGAGACAAATGTCGACACACTTGTCACAAAATACTGAAGTCTCTCTTTCTTTTCAAAGAACACCCGTTAATTCTATGACGGTACTGTATATCACGGCATGTATAAACGGCTAATGTGTTTCATTATTCCGTGGATTTACGAATTTGGATAACTTACATATTTTACTATTGATATTTTTCGTTTTCGAAACCTTTCCAGTTGTGCGGCTTGATAAAATTCAAAGTCCATCGCTTGATCTTAAATAGTCGGACGACGCTTATTTAATCCAAAAACGTTCGAGTAGGTTAACCACCGTAAAGTAGCTGCATCAAAAAAAAGTCCGCAAAACATCAGGAGCATCAAGTTTTATTGCATAATATGTGTACCTAAACCATAAATTTCTTTTGAAAAAACGAAAGTACCTAATTAATTTTTGAAAAAAAATCATGTCCTACAGTGCGGGCTTGTTACGTTAGACAAAAATTAAATCTCCCATCCACTCATAAATATCGCGTTGCTTGAAATACCAGTTATGAACGTTATTGTTTATCAGGAGACGTTTCGGGGCATTTCGTGATAAAACAGTGCAATAGTAAAAGTTTAGTGAATGCTTATTTTGTCTTTTATCATCAAAATTATAGCGACTGTTAACAAACGCATACCCCTGATGGAATGCTAAGTGAAACGACTTTGCTGAATGATACAACGGACGCTTAATGATGTTATCTACACTAAATGATGCAAAATCGAGGCTCCTAAGAATCTAGAATAAACGAGTAGTGATACAACAACTTTAGGCCCCCTATAAGTTAAAGAACGTCGACGGTAAAATATATAAATTTCATATAGGGCATATGGAGAAAATTTAAATCGTTTGACTTTTATGCAAAATTGTTTGGTTTTTTTCTTGTCACACTTACTCATATTTCATTTTATACCAAAGCTCGAGAAAAAAAACTATACGAAATAAAAGCAACAGTAGATTATCTCAATAAACGAATACGACAGTTGATTTTTGTTCAATCTCTGAAATCTGCTTTTGTCTTCTTGTGGTTTGTCTTTATCCATTTAAGAAATTATCAAGATTGTTGAAATGTGCAGCGTTTCATTTATGTTGGTAAAAGCTTTGTATCAATACAGAAAAAGCACTAATATATTTGACGTACTTTTTGGTAGTACTTCAACGTTTTAGCTGTCTTGTTTGAAATAAATATTCAGTTATATTACAATGCTAATTCCCTTCAATGTCCAACAAAAGAAACCCTTTCAATGGGTAGGTCTGATATAGTGCCAAACTATTATACCTCAGCAAAACTTCTTTTATATATAGCCATGCATTTACTTGACATTGGTGAACAGGTAGTACGAAGTTTCACAGTTTCTGTATGTTGTTTGATATTTATGTTTAATACTGCCGATACTGTTTAAATTGCTATTCATGTAATCAATGTTTAAAGTGTTTAATCTGTCAATCTGTTTTATTTTCTTGTTGTTGTTTTTTTCTTGTGTGTGTGTGGGGGGGTGGGGGTTAACGCTTTTTTTCAACAGTAAATCTGTTTTAAGATGTAATATAAAAGAGCTTTATGGTGTAACTAAAGAATAAATCATAAAACAAAAAAAGTAAAAAATTCAAGTACAAATATAATATGTAAACAGGTATGCATGTATGATGAACATATCCTGTTACCAAAAATGTTTTTTCTCATAACCTCTCATACGTAAACTATTTAAAAAACAACATATATGAGCTGCGCCATGAGAAAACCAACATAGTGGCTTTGCATCCGCGCAGTCTGGTCAGGATCCATGATGTTCGCTTTCAAAGTCTTTTGCAATTAGAGAAACTATTAGTGAACAGCATGGATCCTGACCAGACTGCACGGATGCGCAGGCTGGCCTGGATCCATGCTGGTTGCAAAGCCACTATGTTGGTTTTCTCATGGCACGGCTAATATGTCATATGCTGTACATTGATGTTATAATGTGTCTGTTTGCTGTGACTGTTGTGAAACATACATAAACGAAATTAGATAAAGGTAGTTTCTACACTTACTTCCTTAAACACAGTTTCATACTGAGAAGAATTATATGTAACAGTTTAAAAACATTTTTTCATGCATGAGTTTTATTTGCACTTATTAACATTTTTAAAATACGAATATTAACATTTTAGTAACAACTCAAAATTGGTAACAATGATACAACAACCGAAATATAAACAACTATGTTTTTTTTGTTAATGAAATATAATTATTATGAACGCATAGATCAGTAACTCCTCCCCACAGTATAAGTGATATTTCAAAATCATTGTAGTCAAAGAAACAAACCTATTTGAACCTATAAAACAACATGTATTACCAAAAGGAACACTTGTTTCACTACCAGTGTTGTACTTTTCTATGTATGATGCGTTTTAGGAACAAATATGAAACGTTTATTTACATCAGATATAACATTACACTGCGAAAAAAGAGTTAATATACGGGAGTGTACGGGATCCCGTATATTACCCGTATACGAGAAGAAATACGGGAAAACTAAAATACGGGCGTGTACGGGGCTTGTATATTTAAAAGTCCGTATACTAATAAAATACGGATTTCCGTATACTATGAAATACGGAATTCTTAGTATACGATACCCCGTATATTATTGAAATACGGGAAATTCTAAAAAGGGTTATTCTGATCGTATACAACACCGTATATTCCCGTATATGTCTGGTGTACGGGAATACATAAAAACCGTATATTACGAGAATACGGGACGTATATTTCCCGTATATGTTTCATATTTCAACCCGTATATTTCCGTATATTCTGGATATACGGGATATGTATAGTATGTATATTTCGAAAATACAGGGATTAAATTTCCCGTATATTCTTCGTATACAACTCCGTATATTTCCCGTATATGCCAGAAATACGGGATTTAAATAATTTGTATATTTCGAAAATACGGGACGTATATGTCCCGTATATGCTTGGTATACAACTCCGTTATTTCCCGTATATGCTAGAATACGGGATTTAAATAATTTGTATATGTTGAAAATACGGGACTTTTATTTCCCGTATATTATTTGTATACAACTCCGTATATTTCCCGTATATTCTGGATATACGGGGGCATGTATAGTTTGTATATTTCGAAAATACAGGTTTTAAATTTCCCGTATATTCTTCGTATACAACTCCGTATATTTCCCGTATATGCCGGAAAATACGGGGTTTAAATAATTAATATATTTCAAAAATACGGTATGCAATCAATATGTGTAGTGAAAATTCTATTTTCCGGCCATTTCAAAGGTCAAACGTTTTGCATGTTTTCGAACTTGTACGTGTATGTAGAATGAATGCCAATATTGAAAGAAAGAAATGTTTAATACTAATATGACATGAACTGAAAAAAGCATTCACGGACCAAAACAGGTATAAATTTAAATCAACATGAATGAATTCCATCATTTCATCTAGCGCGTTCCGATTTATTTTAACATTTAATCTAGATAGCGATTGAGAAAAGAAAAAGATTAATCAATTCATCCCTATTTATTTGTAGTGATAAATACGTCCGTGGATCATCGCCATTGTAAAAAGCTAATGCAAGCATAAATTAACTCTTTTTTTCTGCACATTTCCAACGCTTGTGCATACAGTGCAAATATTTATAGAAAAAGTGGAACTAATCCATTCATATTTTGTACTGAAAAAGTATATAAGACATGTATTTATACTTTACTTATGAAATCAATTCTAATATTTTTACAAACGAAAAATAATCGATATAATGTGTCTGCGTCCAAAGATTCGAACAAATGCCTTTCGTTTGATTTAATACAGTATCGTCTGCTACCGACCGAGTAGGTCGTTTTTTGTGTTTTTGTTGGGATTAACGTTGCGCTGACACACTTATTGGTCCTTTAGCGACTTTCCTGTTTTCTTGGTGGAGGAATACCCCAGGTGCCCTAACGTGCATTATTTCATCGTGACGAGCGAGCACCTGCTTAATGTCTTCCTCACATGGAGAATTTTAACACTCTGAGTGAGGCTTGAACCCGCATCGGTGATGGGCAACTGGTTTGAAGTCATCGATCTAAACCACTCGACCACGGAAACCCACTCCAGGTGGGTCGAATCTTTAAACCAACATGTAGATAAATAGCATGTTTGTAAATAAAGAAAGCACATAATCTACCGAAGTCATTCAGTTTAATATAATTCAAAGAGCTATAAAATATGTATTTTATACCTTTTTGTTCAATGTTCACTTTCAACTGTTACTTAATTATAAATCATTAAGCGAAAAATATTTTCATATCCGTTGACTTTTGTTTCGAAGTAATTCTGCAGATGTTCTATGTATAGTACGGTGGCATAGCGAGGACATAGGAAATATTCTATTTTTTCTGTGCGCATGTGTTAGCTACCACGTGCGTATGTGGTAATTCACACGTGCGCGGGTGATAACTATCACGTGCGCAAGTGACAGCACGTATACTACCTGTGCCATGTGATAACTAACACGTGCGCAGTGTTAGCTGATCAATGAAAATCGTGAAAGATCTGCATTTTTTCTCAATGGATGTCTTTCATAAGGAAGTATTATTTATAGTTAGCTGTAATTTACGAAGTAAGTGTTTCTTGTTTTTGAAAAAAGGCTGATATCTCGATTAGTTTCGTTGGTTAATATTTCACGTTCGCACGTGTCAACTAACAATGCGAACGTGATAGCTATCACATGCGAACGTATTAGCTAAAATAGTTATTACGTGCGCACGTGTTAATCAACACATTCGCACGTGGTATCTAACATGTGCGAATGTGGTGCTAACACGTGTGCACGTGATAAATAAAATGTTTCCTATGTCCCCTCTATTCCACTGTAGTATACACTGTGGCAGACTATTTTATTTCTCGTGGATGTAGGGTCCTTTAGTATTGCAGTATGAGATACCCCACCCTGCTTTATTTTATGTGTCTATGACAATCACAATAGATTCTTATTTCATTTGTGGACATAAACATTTAATGGGCTTGAATTTATGCTTACTATAACTATCATAACGCGTACAAACAGACGGTAGAAGCAATACATAAAGGAAAACTCTAACCATTATTTTCCTTCCTGGTCGTGAAAACGGACGACATTCATAATTCGTATGCCTATATCAGAACTGTTATTACTAAAATATGATACTGCTGTATCGTAACAATACATCTCCATGCATTACATCCATATTTTGCATCACAAGTAACTCCAGTTCGTCTAAAATCAGGGTATTACTAACTGATTTACATTGAACAGACAACTGCCGATCGGATATGACAAATGCTTATTTCTATTATACAAAACCGTTTCAATCACCCGAACTGGTCGGAAATAAAGAGAAGAACTGTGATGTTTGCTTCGGCGTTTCTAAAGCCTTTCGCTATCCTAACTAAAACCAGAATAAGACATTTTGTGGAGCCAACGGATCCGCAGAGACGTTTTACGGAACTATATTTGCATTTTACGGATCTTTGTCTTGTACGGCGTATGAATTGCTGAGTAACTGATCTGACGGCATCCAGCGATTGGCTAACGGGAGAGGAACTGCAGAATCAATTGGCTAGCGGCAACACACCTCTTCAAAGATTTCTACCGCGGGAAACTATAAATTCAGGCCCGACTGTTCATTGCTAGCTTCCAATCCGTTAAACACGGAAAACAAACAAAGATAAAAACTAAGACACTGGACCCAGAATCCGCTAAAACCGTAAGAAACTAAGACACATAAACAATACTCAAAGTAGTTTACACTCAAGAACATTTTATTATAACTTCTAACGGATTTCAGTAAATACGATACAACCCTATATAGTTAACCTTGAATGTGTACTGTAGTTCATATGTACTGTCCGTCAACTCCGTTGAGTCGTTTTGCTATGAAAATAAATATATCTTCAACTAGAAAGTATCGTTAATTCCGTTATATAAACGCCCAAAGAACTCTCAACAACATTTTATTATAAGCCATAACGGATTTTCAGTAAATACATATAACCCTGTATAGGAATCTTTGGATGTGTACTGTAGTTCATCCATACTGTCCGTCAATTCCGCTGAGTCGTTTTGTTATAAAAATAAATATATCTTCAACTAGAAAGTGTCGTTAATTCCGTTATATAAACACCCAAAGTACTTTCATTGACGTGCCTAACAGTATTGACCTAGCACATGTGAATATTTCGTATATTTCCATAAATTCATTTTCAATGTCCAAACATAAATAGCGATACAAATATTACATATATAATTCATAGTTGATATTATACTATCGCATGTGCAGGTAGCTGGGCGGCAAAGCGTTCAGCTGCCAATATCAGGGTAGTGGGTTCGAGTTTTGGCCATACCTTTTCCCCTAAATTTATTTGCAAACTTTCCACTTATTTGTCAAACGCACCGTGATATTTATGGTCCATTTATTAAAAGTTATCATATTCACCCGTTGTAAAAAAGTCAATTATTTAAAATATTCTAGACAAAAAGAAAGACACATTACCAGTCACAATCGTACTAAAAAATAAATACTTTAAGAGAAAAAATAAAATTTATAAAGATAAAACAGGTAGCGATAACATCACATTACTTTACTTTAAAGCAATGATAACCGTGGTAACGTGGATGGCGTGACACTGATTGACTGTATAAAGTACAAATATTGCTTAAAATTAACGAAAACGCTCGAAAAATATTGGCAAAGATTAATGACTGTCTTTCATTAAATCAAATGATATAAGCATTTACACTGATTTACCCATCTCCACGAAAATAAACTGTACATATAATTTCTGCCGAACAGTTTTTCTGCAACATTAATTGATAATAATTGTACGCATATAAACTTAATCAGATAGAATCAGATAGATAGCCCATGTACCCTAAGCCTGGTAATCCAGTCTGACAATTTCTAACATTTTTCTACCCGCAAATTGACAATATCAGAAACTCGATGAATGCCAATTAACACACATTAGCGCAAATTAATTGGGATCTTTAATGCATAGATATTACACTGCGAAAAATGAGTTAATATACGGGAGTGTACGGGATCCCGTATATTGCCCGTATACGGGAAGAAATACGGGAAAACTAAAATACGGGCGTGTACGGGGCTTGTATATTTAAAAGTCCGTATACTAATAAAATACGGATTTCCGTATACTATGAAATACGGAATTCTTAGTATACGATACCCCGTATATTATTGAAATACGGAAAATTCAAAAAAGGGTTATTCTGATCTTATACAACACCGTATATTCCCGTATATGTCTGGTGTACGGGAATACATAAGTCCGTATATTACGAAAATACGGGACGTATATTTCCCGTATATGTTTCATATACAACCCCGTATATTTCCCGTATATTCTGGATATACGGGATATGTATAGTTTGTATATTTCGAAAATACAGGGATTAAATTTCCCGTATATTCTTCGTATACAACTCCGTATATTTCCGTATATGCCGGAAATACGGGATTTAAATAATTTATATATTCGAAATACGGCACGTATATGTCCGTATATGCTTGTGTACAACTCCGTAATTTCCCGTATATGCCAGAAATACGGGGTTTAAAAAATTGTATATTTTAAAAGTACGGGACTTATATTTCCCGTTATTTTTTGAACAAACCCCTATATTT
>NW_026462356.1:0-74240 GCF_021730395.1 Mercenaria mercenaria | reverse complement strand
GATCACAGATAACCCATATTCTAAACTGGTCTAGATTTCATCAAGGCAATTATTCTGACTAAACTTTATGAGAATCCAGTGTAAAATGCAGCCCCTATTGCATGTACAAGGTTTCTCTTTAATTTGACCGGGTGACCTAGTTTTTTATCCAATATGATCCATATTCAAATTCCGCCTAGATTTCATATAGACAAACATTCTGATTAAATTTCATGAAGATCCAGTGTAAAATGCAGCCCCTATTGCATATACAAGGGTTTTCTTTAATTTGACCGGGTGACATAGTTTTTTTTTTATCCAATATGACCCATATTCAAATTCCACCTAGATTTCATATAGACAAACATTCTGGTTAAATTTCATGAAGATCCGGAGTAAAATGCAGCCCCTATTGCATACACAAGGTTTTTATTTGATTTGACCTAGTGACCGATACCCATATTCAAACTTGACCTAGATTTTATCAAGACAATTATTCTGACCAAAATTCTTGAAGATCAATTGAAAAATACAGCCTCTATCACATACACAATGGTTTTCCTTGATTTGACCTAGTGACCTAGTTTTTGACCCCTGATGACCCATTTTCAAATTTGGCCTAGATTTTATCAAGGTAATCATTCTGACAAAATTTCATGAAGATCAGTTGAAAAATACAGCCTCTATCGCATACACAAGGTTTTTCCATGATTTCACCTTGTGACCTAGTTTTTGACCCAAGATGACCCATTTTCAAATTTGGCCTAGATTTTATCAAGGTAATCATTCTGACAAAATTTCATGAAGATCAGTTGAAAAATACAGCCTCTATCGCATACACAAGGTTTTTCCATGATTTCACCTTGTGACCTAGTTTTTGACCCAAGATGACCCATTTTCAAATTTGGCCTAGATTTTATCAAGGTTATCATTCTGACCAAAAATCGTGAAGATAAAATAAAAAATACAGCCTCTATCGCATACACAGGTTTTTTCCTTGATTTGACCTAGTGACCTAGTTCTTAACCCCGGGTAACCCATTTTCAAACTTGCCTAGATTTTATCAAGGTAATCATTCTGACAAAATTTCATGAAGATCAATTGAAAAATACAGCCTCTATCGCATACAGAAGGTTTTTCCTTGATTTGACCTAGTGACCTAGTTTTTAATCCTAGATGACCCATTTTCAAACTTGGCCTCGATTTCATCAAGGTAATCATTCTGACCAAAATTCATGAAGATCAGTTGAAAAATACAGCCTCTATCGCATACACAAGCTAAATGTTGACGGACGACAGACGACAGACGACAGACGACCGACGCCGGACATCGAGCGATCAGCTAAAAACGAGTGATCTTCTATCAAAGTCATACGCTAGACAGGCTCAGCCCAATCTGAGTGATTAATTTCAGTGAATTTTTTTTTTCTAATTAGAAAATGTATGATATATGCGACATGAAAAGGCCTTGCCACCGAAGGATCAACGACAGATTTCTTGAAAGACAATTAATCGCAAATTCATGCACATGCGAGTAGTAGACTTGTATGAATTATGACGAGCACGTGAGTGGACAGCGGACAACTATCATAGTTCGGAGGAAATCTTAAAGTAACTGCACTATTTAATTACCAATAAATAAAATTTGAATGTCCTTAAATTTATTGACAACTTTTGCATGAAAAAAATTATATAAATTATAAAATAAGTCTATTTCACATCAAGAAAAGTTAGATACAGATGTGCACTACGGGTTGTAGCTGTGATCTATATAAGAAGATCCTTTGGAAGCGTAGAACGCAACCAAGCAAATTTTAGCAGACTGGGTTTGATTGAGTCTGTTCGTAAGAGGTAATATACAAAAAAATATGCAACACCTTTCACGTCCCGACTAACATAAGCTTAGGCGAAATTCTATAATTGTGAGTGTTATATAGATTTGACGAGGATGTTACAAGGATGTTACAAGGATGTTTCTTATGTTACGTGTATCTGAGAAGAGGTTCCTTTTTGTAGTCAAAATGTTACACATGTTACACCACATTTCTTAAATTTGGCCAAAATACGTCTTTAGTAGTGTTATATAGATGCAACAAGGGTGTTACAAGGATGTTACATGGATGTTATTAATGTTACGTGTGTCTGAGAAGAGGTTCCTTTTTGTAGTCAAAATGTTACACATGTTACACCCCATTTATCAAATTTGGCCAAAATACGTCTTTAGTAGTGTTACGTGTGTCTGAGAAGTGGGTCTTTTTTTGTAGTAAAAATTTTACGCATGTTACACTCCTTTTCTTAAATTTGGCCGAAAAAGGTCTTTGATAGTGTTATATAGATGTTACAAGGATGTTACATGGATGTTACTTATGTTACGTGTGTCTGAGAAGAGGTTCCTTCTTGTAGTTAAAATGTTACGCATGTTACACCCCACGTTTTAAATTTGGCCAAACAACGTCTCTAGTAGTATTATACAGATGTAACAAGGATGTTACAAGGGTGTAACATGGATGTTACTTATGTTACGTGTGTCTGAGAAGAGGCGTCTTTTCGTAGTTAAAATGTTACACATGTTGCACCCCATTTCTCAAATTTGGCCGAATAACGTCTTTAGTAGTGTTATAAAGATATAACAATGATGTTGCAGGAGTGTTACACAGATATTACTTATGTTACGTTTGTTTGAGAATAGGTGTCCTTTTGTAGTCCATTTTTAAAATCTGTCAGAAACGGGGCAGTAAAAGATATTACATGATTTATATTCATGTTACTTAATGTTACATTATGTTACTTGAAGTTATGTTTGTAACAAATGCAAAGTATGTCACGAAATTGCGCCAGTTTTGTGATCTAGGTGGATATTTTAATAATTAAACCGACCGTTTGTTTGGTTTGTTTACATTTGCACAATTCCTATGGAAAATTGAAATTTGCATTTACAACATAACTGATAAAATGCAAACAGAGTTTATTAATTAATCTTAATCTGAAAATGAATGGAAAAATCCAGATGGGCAAACATCTTTATTAATTAATGTCATTCTAAGGGAAAGTCCATCTTGGAAAGACAATGTCTCAAAAGATGATTGGGATAGGAAATTAAAAAAGCTAGGTTGATATACTGTAGCTATGGCCAGTTATTTAAAAAGCTTTTTTTTCAATTTTTAACGCTTTTCGTGGCAAATTAAAATTGATGGCTATAACAAGGTCACTTTGAATTGGATAATGCATACATATTCAGAAATAATATTTGACAGAATCTCAAAAAGTGTGCGTTTTAAAGCGTTTCAGTTTATTTAAGCTGTAAAACAATTATTTAGTCTGTAAAATATGTAAAATGACTCTAAAAAGCTAACAGAGTTAGAGATGGTATCTAATAAAGAATCTTTAGGAAGAACAATCATGAATTGAGCCCCAGACACTTGGGGTTCGGACCCCCATCCATCCCGCTCTCATCCCATCCCATCGCCCCTGAGTTAAGTTTAGCCAATAATTTTTAGCATTTTACCATGTATTGAGCATAAACGACGATCATAAAACACATTTATTAACATTTCAGCGTGTTTTAAAAACATATATTTTACCATCAATGCTCTCAATAGACGTTTATCACGGACACGGACATGGAAATGCAAATGTAAACGTACTCTGTACTTCGGTCAAATTTTAGGGATTTTCTCAAACATGTTTTAGGAGTCATGGTAACTTGTTGTACTTAGTGTGTATTGAGAATATGTATTATTATTATTATTATAGCACATTTTCTTTTAAATTGTGCAGAGGTAAAGTTTAACTATGCAAAGTTGCATGCTGTATATGCTTACAAAAAGCACTGATCTTTGACGTATTTGTAACTGTTTGGGAAAAGGTGGGGTGTTCTAAAATAATTAAAAGATACACAAGGAATTATTGAAAAAGAAAGGAATATGAATAGAAATTACAAAAAATAACTCACGGTTGGTGTAGGAGTGTAATAGGGAGGTTTAAGGGTCTGGGTGTGTTTTTGGAGAATACTAAAATATTCGAAAATATTCATTTGTTGTCTCATGTTTTGGTGGTCAGGATGTAAGAGTCAGTGGGATTGAGGAAAATGGATACTTAGAAACAATATCAGCAATAACACCGCCTGTAAACACTGGATCTACATACTTTAAATGACTAGTAAGTTAGTGGAGGAAAGAGCTAATAATAATTCCGAGAAGGTTTTGAGTAGCAAAAAAGACTACTGTCTTTAACAATTCGAAACTTTATTCAATTAAACGACCGTAAAGATCGATTTTCAGAGGTTTACTGATTTACCGTATAGTACTTACGAGAGTAGCGAAACAGAGCGTATTTAAAACTGAAGTTAAGTTTTGCAATATTTTACAACAGCAGTATTTCACAGAAATAGTACCTATTTGAGAAGCTTACTTTATTTAAGAAATAAATAATATGGCTTACTGTCTGTTCTTATTTGCCTATTTGCACTTTTGAGATAGCCGCTAGTACAGGCATAAAGAATTGGAGCATATGAGATATTTACTCTTTATCAAGATCAATCCTTAAGAAATGATTCTTTTTTTATTATAGGGACTGTAGTTAAGAAGGCATTGAGAAGGTTCACATAAACATTTAACCAACACTTTTACAAAATATGAGGTTTAATGATTATAGCGGCAGCTAATAGAGCAATTTAGAAGGTGGCCAATTTAGACCCGAGAGCAAAGAGCAACACCGACACCGAGGTCGGTTTGAGTACAATAGAGCCATCCTTATTCGCTTAAATTGAATGAGCTCAATTACTGTAAATAACAAGGAGATGTTACGACAAAACTTTGTTTATAGGCAGCTCTCACGATATATAGGTTATACTAATTTGTTTTAGCTCGATTGTGATGAAAGATTCAAGCTTACTGGAACCACTCTCGAGTCCGCTCCCTGGAAAAACTAGTACTGGTGTCATATGAGAAGTCATGGTCATGACCACAGTAAAGCTCGAACCCACGACCCCTGGATTGAGCGGTCGACACCTTATCCACTAGACCACCGCTCCCCTTTCCATATCATAGGGTTATTTCAACTTCTGTTACTGAAAATAGAATCAAAGGTTTTCGGTCAATAACTAAAGTCTGGAATGACATATTATCACCAAACTTGAGAAATAACATGGTTATAAAAACAGTTTGCGATTGCATTACAGCTGTTTGGGTCAAAGTCGCTATAACTAAATTACAGATAATGATCTGCCATTTACTATACTTATTTAAGTGGAGAGACCTAGCTATGGGCTCTTTGAGTTGAGGTCAGAAGTATTTTACCTATAGATACAAAGAAACAGGTGAAACAGCTACCGTCCAATGAATTTAATTCAGAATGTATTTTCCGCCACTACGACGAAATTTAATTGCGTTGCTTGCTGAAAGACTGGCAAAAAATTCTCATAAATACAAAATTAAAAAAAGTATTTTATTAAATGGCAGACAGTAAATAAAATTGCAGGTATGTGACGTTTTATTAAACTGAACAGGGTATTTTTTCATCAGATGTATACGTAGATTTAAAGCCTTCATCTATGTTCTCCTTAGAAACAAGATTTATTCGCAGCAGAGAATAACACTACCAAGAATTAAAAAGATATGTTGTGCGAAAACTTTTTAAATTAATATCATAAAAATGAAACGAATCCCTGAGATTAAGTATTTTAATTTTTGTGTTTTGAGAAATTCCCCAGACACTGACCATAGTACATAGTACGATTACATTGTCCGTGTCCGTTATAAATCTGGTATAATATAAAGGTCTATTACCACAAAATTTGAAATATCGCACGATCAATGGGAACACTTGCTTGCGCTGGACTCTCGCTTTGTGTAGCGCATGTCATAAATCGGGTACCAAAATTAATACGCTTTGATAAAAATATCTGTCCAAGGTGCAAACAAATAGTTCCGCTATGTAAACAAACCTCGTGTAACACTTGCTGAAGCGATAATCCGGTATATAAGAAGACACCGGTAAAAGCTGAAATCTGGCCAGATGATGGTGGAAATGGGCTACTTTGATTAGAATTTGATAGAAAATGACAAAATTATTGCAATTTTGTTGAAAATGATGATAAAACCCATAAATAACACACTTTCACTGTTTTTAGTGTATTTCTTTTCAAAAACTGCATATTTACAGCCTACTGATTGCTAATTTCTAGCCATCAGAGGTTAAAGTAAACATATTTAACAGTTTAAATGTGTAATTTGTATGCATATTAGAGTAGGAAAAGTCAAAACAGTGCAAAACAAGGCTGCATTTAGGGTAACTGCTTCAAAATTATGTCGCGACAGCTATTTTTGACAAAATCTGACGCTTTGTCTTGTGGTACTGAAAATGCCATAAAACCTTAGAGACTGTTGATATCAAGCTAAAACCTTGTATTTTTCATGCATTAAGGTTTCTTAAACATTTCAAATGAAACTGGCACAGTGTCAGAGAAAAAAAGTTTTTCTTATAGGCATACAGACACTAAATAGAAAAATGGCGCGAAAAAAAAATGGTAGTCACATAATGGCTGACACAAATAGTCCTCAGTCTTTTGCTCTGTAGAGCTATTTTCCTTATTTTCTTTGCATTTTGTTTTGCTAAAATCACATGAAAGATCTATGCTTGACATGTAGGTAGCATTTTCATAATGAAATAACAACATGACAAAATTTTTCATGGAAACTTAGATCATACACCACCAGTATAATTTGGGGTCTCATTTTTTAGCTGATTTTGTTTGTGTGTTTGACTGAAACTATTTTTCTTGCATCAAACATGACCCTCAAGAAAATATGGGTTAAAACACGCTAAATAGTTTTTGTTCTTTAGTTTATATAAAAAATACATACCCTAGCAAGAACTTACATAATAGCAAATCTTGGATGAGGCTCGGAGCAAGTTTTATCAGCTCAAAAGAGCGTGTTATCAACTCTATCACCACTGAAGGTTGCAAATATTACACCTATTAGTTTTATATTTTAATGTTTTATCAGATAAAGTAGTAGTTAGTGCGACTAGGTACGTACTAATAGTACTAGTAGAGTTGTTGTTCTGGTGTTTACTTTGAACTTCAATTTTACGACGTAATTGTCTAAGCCAACTGTTGGCTTACTTAAAGACCAATAAAAATTGTGTGGGTGGAGTGGGGGGGGGGGGGGGGGCGGATTTTGAGAAATGCCAGGGAAGTGTAGAGCAGATGTATTGCATATATTTAGCACTTCATCATGTGACATTTTCAACCTACTTTAAACTGTTGTTTCTGTGGTAAAACCGGGTAAAACTCGACACTAAATTTTGAGGCAAAAAATGGCCCTAAATGCACACCTTACGCGACTTGTATCGTATTATCTGCAAATGACTGACCTAAACATATGTACATTTTTAAAGCATAACCGTTTACTTTTTACCGCGAATTTGAGCTTAATCTGGATGGATGCATGACCGTTCCCATTTCGTTACCTGAGGTGAGATTTTAGAAAAATCGATTTATAATTTGATCAGTTCTTATGTAAACAACGCGGGTGAGAAACTGTTCTTTATCCATACTGCAATCCAACATTTTTATACATTAAATCCCCATCAACGCCAAATATCTTTTTTTTAATTTAAACATATTTCTTGTTTAATCTTCAATCTTAACAAACCCATTTGTTAAAAGAAATTCAAACAACCTGAAACAGATTGTACAATCATATTTACAACTTATTAACTTGATATCGAGAAATACAAAACGTATGCACGAGTTCCGCGGTGGAAATACCTTAGAATTTAGATATACTTTACATTCCTTTATTACCCTACCTCCAATAGAACTTACAATTGAATAAATCACACATTTGTTATTTTTGGTACGAGCCGTGGGAACCGCAGACCGACTGTTATTTATCATTTTATACTTCAGATCATATTCATACTTCACAATTCATTAGCTCTATATCGTTTTAAAGCTATGATGCATAATATAATCATTTCATGTGTACACATATACCAATATATCAAAACATGTTAAAACTTGTTTAGATACCTTTTAACAGTAACTGTACTGCATAATTATTGAATGATTATTGTACAAATGATGCCATTTTTATTAATGCCCTTTCATTGAAAACTCGTAATGCTCATTTAACGGGTATGGTTTATCTTTAAAAGAAAATCACAACTTTCCGTCGGTCGTTCCCAAAGCAAAATTACTGTTTAGCGCCAAAAAAAAACTACTGAAAACTTCGTGCATAATATACAGCGTCACCTATCAGGTCTTCACTATGAAGGGTAATTAATGTTCATCTAATTCGCTCCTTTTAATCGACGAAAATTTCATACATTATTCCGCTAAAGAAAGAGTGCATACTTCTTGACACTCTCAGTTCAACCAGCTAAACAGGAATTCCAACGATCAGCTTCAAAACCTGCGACTACAAAACCTCTCCGTACCTAGAAATAAATCAGACAAGATCACAATAACGCAGAAACATACGAATAGTGTTTGTAAACTGTTTTAAGAACAAAACCCGATTTAACAAAAAAGCATAATAGGTTATAACACACTAAATAGTTGTTGTTCTTTATTCTGTATAAAATTGACCTATTTCCAATGGCCGCAGCACACATCAGGACTCATTTTAAATGTCTATAACCTATATTTTCTTGACGAGTATTGTCAATGCTAAATAAAAATCAAAAGAAAAGTAGGGGTCATGTTTGATGCAAGAAAAATAATTTCAGTCAAACACACAAACTGCAAAATCAGCTAAAAAATGAGACCCCAAATTACACCGTATGATCTAAGTTTTCATGAAAAATTTTGTTATGTTGTTTCATTATGAAAATACTAACTACATGTCAAGCATAGATCTGTCATGTGATTTTAGCAAAAAAATTGCAAAGAAAATAAGGAAAATAGCTCTACAGAGCAAAAAAACTGAGTGCTATTTGTATCCGCCATTATGCGATTACTATTTTTTTTCGCGCCATTTTTCTATTTAGTGTATGTATGCCTATAAGAAAAACTTTTTTTCTCTGACACTGTGCCAGTTTCATTTGAAATGTACAAGAAACCTAAATGCATGAAAAAATACAAGGTTTTAGCTTGATATCAACAGTTCCTAAGGTTTTATGGCATTTTCAGTACCACAGGACAAAGCGTCAGATTTTGTCAAAAATAGCTGCCGCGACATAATTTTGAAGCAGATACACTAAATGCAGCCTTGTTTTGCCCTGTTTAGACATTTTCTACTCTGATCTGCATACAAACTACACATTTAAACTGTTAGATATGTTTATTTCTACCTCTGATGGCCAGATATTGCAATCAGTAGGCTATAAATAGGCAGTTTTTGAAGAAATTACATCCAATACAGTGAAAATGTGATGTTTTTGTTTTTGGGTTTTATCCTCATTTTCAACAAAATTGCAATAATTTTGTCATTTTCTATCAAATTCTAATCAAAGTAGCCCGTTTCAACCATCATCTGGCCAGATTTCAATTTTTACCAATGTCATCTAATAAAGTAAAATCAGGTTATTTCTCAACAGTTCGAATTACGGATACATACGGATTCGACGACACATGATATCAGTCAACACCTGTACTGATGTTCAGTTATTTACGCTTAAGAACAAACCTTTTATTGATCGCACAGCATTTTACATTAGCTGGTTACCGCAGTTATTTAACAGGGAAATATCTAGATTTATTTTAAAGAATACCCGTAAACTTTGAATATACTAGTATGTGTTATTATTGCACTGGAAATATTTTGATGCACGGTATGTATGAATGAAACTGTGAATTTAATTGAGAACCAGTTAAACTACCTTTGATTAAACTATTTTAGTTGTTCTAATAGAGTCATGTTTGCTGAATTAAGTTCTAAAAGCATTTTAAGCAATTTCAATTTCGATCTTTCTCATAATTACTAGTGTCTGTCCTAACGTTATCTATATCTTGCCATTTCAGATCATCACTATATTACTAAAGCTGATCATTGATACATAATTTTAGCCGATCCTCAGTTTTTTACTCTCATTATTTTTATTTCTTAACTGTTCCTCAGTTAATTACTCTGAATTAATTACAAGTGCTGATCCTTAGTATATTACTATTGTTGGGCCTCAGTTTATTACAAGTGTTGAAGCTCAGTTTATTTATAGTTCTGATCCCTATTTTAGTACTCTCAGTTTAATACAAGAGTTGATACTCAGTTTAGTACTCTCGGTTTATAGCAAGTGCTGATCCTCAGTTTATTTATAGTTCTGATCCCTTATTTAGTACTCTCAGTTTATTACAAGTGCTGATACTCGGTTTAGTACTCTCCGTTTATAGCAAGTGCTGATCCTCAGTTTATTTATAGTTCTGATCCCTTGTTTAGTACTCTCAATTTATTACAAATGCTGATCCACAGTTTAGTATTCTCAGTTTATTACAAGTGCTGGTCCTCAGTTTATTACTAGTTCTGTTCTACAGGTTAAAACAATTTATTAGTTTATTATAAGCTCATCCGCATTTACATAATATGTGAATATTCACATAATTTCAATCTAATATTTTATGTGGTCATTCTAATAATTACAAGAGACTATAATGTGTTCTACATATATCGCATTATATTCCAAAAACCATTACTACTAGAAATAAGCTGTGTTTTCCTATCATGGCACATTAATTTATTAATGCATCTAAAACCTGATTAAAAGAATTGATAAATAAACAAGAGCTGTCTGTAAGACAGTGCGCTCGACTTTTCTCAATGCTTGAGCCTTGCCAGTAAAAACTTTATAAAACTTTATCTATGAATTCTAAGTTAAAAAGGGACAAAACTCTGTCAAAATTCAAATCAGAGTTATGGGTATTGTTTCTCCTGGAGTAGACTTCGATAGTTAATAATTATTTTAAGTTTCAAATCAAAAGCTTTGAAAGTAACAGAGATATTTTACTTTACAAACTTTAACCAAAAGTTATAAGTTAAAAAATGGGCCTAACTCTGTCAAATTTCAAAATCAGAGTCATAAGGATTGTTTCTCCTGGTGTTGACTTTGATAGTAATATTAACTATTTTAAGTTTCAAATCAAAAGCTTTAAGAGTAACAGATATATTTGACTTTATCAATAATTTTAACCAAAAAATTCCAAGTTAAAAAGGGGCCTAACTCTGTTAAAATTCAAACAGAGTTATGAGGAGTGATGATCATATGTATATTATTAGTGCTGATCTTCAGTGTATTACTAGTTCTGATCCTTAGCATGTATATAGTGCCGATATCCAGTTTACATTGATAACAAATGGCAAACATTTTAAATGCTAAGATATAATAGTTTTATACTTTTATCTAGTGGAAGAAAGGTCCTACATCAAAGTGCCTGCGATAAGATCAATGGTTTCTCTTTCATTTCAGATAAAGATAATAGTTTGTTATTTTGAAATAAGGAGTAAGAGGAAAATCCTGCTCAATCATGTCAGATGAGTAAGTATAAATACTAGCTTTTTACGATTTTTTTAAAAATGTTATTCAAACATAGAATTTGAAAACACACACATTTTTAAATATTATCTTACCGTAAAATTAATATCATAATCAAAATAATTCATCTATCTATTTTCCATACCTCATTCTCATCATTCAATGCATTGTTAAGATCATCACGTGGATTAATGTCTGAGTTCAGAGTTCAGATGCGTAGAAATTTAATCATGGAGGCGTTAGCTCTGTGGGTACAGATTCCAAGTATCTAATCGATACCGTTTTATAAATGACCATTGCCATATCTTGGACAGAGCTTTCCTACGAGTAAATGATAGTACGGTACGGTATCGGGACTGGTTTTAGACCTCTAAACGCAATAATCACAACGTGAAATTTTATCGGTGCTGAATTGAAGGTCATTTCCGGGTTATTATCGCGGTGTATAGGTCACAAACAGGCAAATAGTTTTCCCTATATATTCTATATAAAACTGACACTTTTTAAATACCTACCAAACATAGCTAGACCCATTTCAGAGAACAAAGCCTTACCTCATTTTAAAGAGTTATGATAAAGCTGATATAAAATGAAGAGAAAAGTAGGGGTCATTTATCTTCTAAGAAGGTTCATGTATCTTCTAAGAGAGATTTGTCTGGTCACAATTGCTTACTGTACATCAAAATCACATTGCTGTGACCTGGAAGTACTACTCCTTCTAAAATTGAGCTTCACTTCACCAAATACAACCTGCACTCCGATTTTTCCTACCAAAATGTCAAAAATACATCCACAATGAAATTTAAACAGAAACTAGCTTTAATTTAGACATCTGTTGCCGTGCCAAGTGAAACAAAGTGTTCAAAAACCTGTCCGCCTTTACGCGACTAGACCAGATGGCTCCCACGCTGGTTCCTTTACTATAGGTAGGCCTATAGGTAGCAGGGTACACATCGAATTTTGCCCCCGTCAATATTTATAATAATTAGAACTTCGTGACTTTGGATGTCTGTAAATCAAAGTGAGAGATAAGGATTGTTAATTCTTTAGAAAATTTAAACAGCTTCTACATGTAAAATGCTGATGTCAGTTGTAAAACTAACTGCTGCTAGCTTTGTATGAATCGATGAATCACCTTGGCTTCGAATCATAGAAGGGTTCCATGCTTGTTGATTGATACTCAGGAACAATTTTGCTATTTTGTGGGGAAAAAAAAGAACGAAATGGATGGACCCCCATTCCATTAATATCCTGTAGATCAGTAGGGACTATTAAATTGAGAAATGCAATAAAATTGAACATTGTTCCTGCAAGGAAATCATTGCAGGCTGTTCAAAAAGTGAAAAATTGATGATTTTGGCATGCTATTTTTAATGGATGATGTAAAACTTTCGTTTTGATAATTTTCTTTATTCTGGTATGAGAGTCCTGATTTTGTCATAAATTAAGCACAAAATTTAAAATTGCAAACAATTTATAAAATGTCCGCCCAGATTCTGCTAATTAGGTAAGTGCAATATTACGACTCGCTACATGTAATACTTTCGAATCTAAGTGTACCCTACTACCTTAAATGTATAGGCCTAATAATAGTAAAGGAACCAGCGTGGGAGCCAAGAACCAGCATGGGAGCCATCTGGACTATTCGCGCAATGGCGGACAGGTTTTGGTACACTATTTTTTCATTAATGTCTTGGCATGGCAACAGAGGTCTAGATTAAACCTAGTTTCTGGTTAAATTTCATTGTGGATGTAATTTTGACATTTTGATAGGAAAATTGGGAGAGGAGGTTGTATTTGGTGAAGTGAAACTCAATTTTAGTATGTGTAGTAATTCCAGGTCACAGCAGTGTGATTTTGATGTGATTTTACAGTAAGCTAATGTGACAAGAGAAATCTCTCTTAGAAGGTACATGGCCCCTATTTTTCTCTTCATTTTATATCAGTTTTATCAAAGCTCTTTAAACTGAGGTAAGGATTTGTTCTCTGAAATGGGTCTAGCTATGTTTGGTAGCTCTTTAAAGACTGTCAGTTTTATAAAGAATATATAGGGAAAACTATTTACCGTATTGTGCTCTATAAGAAAATTGATAAACACATTTCACTGTTTTGTGAGTATTTTTTTTTAAATGCACATTCACAAACTAAATTTTGCCCAATTAGAGCTTTCAGATGGGACATTTGGTATATTTCAAGGTGTTAGTGTGTAATTTGCTTGTAAATTATAGTGAAAATAGGTAAAATAGGGCTAAAACAAGCTCAGGCTAGAATAACTGATTAAAATTATGTCGCGACATCAATTTTGAAGAAAATTGACACAGACATACTCGTTACTGAAAATGCCATAAAACCTTGAAAACTGATTTAACCAAGCTGAAACATGGTTACACGTTCCATTTGCACTTGACAGTTTCCACACTGTCAAAATGCTTGATTTATTGAGAACTTATCAAAAAAACTCAAAAGAGCAAGCAGATATTTCATATCTTTAATAATTATTAATATGATACAAGAAACCTATCCTAATCGGGAAACACAGCCATCTAAAAATGATTCCCTTATGTCAACATATTTGAAAAGAACAGTTTAAACTTTGCACGAGGCCTCAGATATACAACGTTAAAGTGACGTCAGAGCGACACATATGACGTTGAGTTTTGAATAAAAAAAATTAATCTTGTCTCATGTAAAACCCAAATGATAGAATTTGAGAAAAATAAGCAAGATGATGAAAACTTAATTTTCTGTCGATTGAAGGAATAAAATTATGGGGTCACCGAATTCATTTTCGAGTAAAATTACCTTACGCTACCCCTACCCTTAAATCACATCATAGCTTAGTTTACGTATTTTCTGATATATCTCTTTTCCAATCTTAGTATTTTACACTCTCCTTCATAAGAGGCTCACTACAGATGTTAAACGAACCGTGGTACGTGAGAAAGAAAATTTTCTTTTCAAAGGAGGTCTTTTTAACTGTAAAACTGTAGATTATAATGAAATTTCTCACAGTCGTAAAATAAAAATATGATCTACAATATGGTGAAATAAACTGTATCTAGGTATTATTGAGGCAGCTAAAATATTGCACGAGGCCTCGGGTATACTATCAGGTATAACTGAGGCAGCTAAAATGTTGCACGAGGCCTCTGGTATGATTTAGGCTGCTTAACTAGATTTATTTTGTTTTTACTGGGTTTAACATTGCCCCGGGTGGTGACTTTCTAGCTTTGTGGTGCAGGTTTCCGTCCGCGCATTATTTTATCATGGGCGGGAACCATGGTACAACCACAGTCCTTCCGGAAGCCAGCTGGATGGCCTCCTCAGAATTCAAAGCCCCGTATGTGGCCGCGGATCCACATCGGTGAGTGGTTGCTTGAAAAGAAGACATCCTTATCACTGTTAAGTATTTTAACTTCGAACGTTAAAAGTGTTTATCATTGAAAACGATTTGAAATATGAGACTTCCTGAATTATATTCTGAGAAGTAAGCGAGGGTTTACGAAAACAGGATGATTATAATAGAAATAAGTTTAGGGAAGTTTAAAATTTGAAATCGCTAACATACATACAAAAAGGAAGAAACATATATAAAAAAAAACGTGTACAACAGGTATCTTGTAACGATGTTTTGTTGCAATAACAAAGGGAGAATAATTTATGCACATATGAATAACACTCTTTAAAAAGTATCACATTCAAGTTACTTTGTGATAAATTATAGGAAATAATAAAATCATCAGTTACTAATTGAGCCCACCCGAATTGCTCAGTAGAGAGAGCGTTGGTCTACGGATCGCGGGGTGTCGAGTTCGATCCTCGGGCGGGGCGTATGTTCTCTGTGACGATTTGATAAAAGACAATGTATCTGAAATCATTCGTCCTCCACCTCTGATAATTCATGTGGGGAAGTTGGCACTTACTTGCAGAGAACAGGTTAGTACTGGTACAGAATCCAGGAACACTGGTTAGGTTAACTGCTCGCCGTTACATGACTGAAATACTGTTGAACAACGGCGTTAAACACCCCCGCCGCCCCCCCCCCCACCCCCACGAAAAAACAAAACAAATTCATTTCAGAGTTTATTGTCGTCCATAAGAACGCAAAAGGCCTTTTAATGCAAGCCAGTGCGACGTTCAAATATCGTTAAAAATATTCATTGACCAATGATTGACTTAGATGGGATTATTTCTACATCATATTCACGCCTGGTAAACAACAGAGCTACCTCTTTCGGAGGTATACAGTAAATCCGAGGTAGTGCACGTCGCGATGAAAGAGCATCAGCAAAGGTGAGTGTCATCATATTTTTACTGGCAGTGTATCGGATATCAACAATCGGAGAATGGTAGGCGATGTAGATATGATTTAGCTTTACAGAGAACTTAAAGTTTTCTAATTTATTCTTAATTTGCGGTCGTGGTGATGTTTACCAACGAGTTGATTTAGCAGTGAATTTGGCCATTTTGTCATGAAAGTACTTTCATTGTCAAATATTTGCATTTTAACTAATAGTAAGAAGGAAACCGGGTAGGCGTGAGATAGCCGTAAAGTATACAATGCATTTGGAAATAAAATATATACCAAAAATGGTTTGGGAGTAAACATACTCACTTTTTATTGTGAGAGACATCTCTGTCTTGAAGGAGATAGTCGTGTCGCCAAGGAGATAGTTCTGTGTTGCATTAACAGTTTTGAGCAGTGTTGAATGTATCAAGATAGTAGTTATGTCCAGTTACGAAATACAATTCATTATCACATTTTTATATTTATACAGCATTTGTGTAATACATATTGCTTATATTTTCTTATATTCAATTTGCTTGTTTTGCATTTAGTGCGGTTTTAATTAACAACACCAGTACTAACTTGTTCTCAGCAAGTAAACTATCAAGTTCTCATTCAGACACACTGTGAAATAGTCAGGGTTTCAAACTTAAAGCCCATGACCAATAGATCTGCACTTTCACTATTGACCTAAGCGTGCGGGCTATATTTTCGGCATGTGCTACTTTTTCTATAAACTAATAAATTCAATTAGAGAAAATGTAAAACGTGAAATTATCATGTGAGTTGCCTGTATTTTTAAGACGCCAACTTTAGTGGAATTGGCTCTGAAACTTGTTTACACTACGTATTACACTTGTAAAATCAGACGCGTTTGTCGAAAGGGACTGAACTTCAGATTTTGTGTAAAATTATCTTTCTTTAGAATTTAGATTTTGTCATATTATGACGTACGAGCATTAGCATCATAAAAATGCGGAATTTATATGCGTCTTTTTGCCATTTGCGCACAATTTCATGCTAGCGAATTGAAATGATTTCACAGTACATGAGGAAGGAAATGCGATTACCGGCTCGGGCAAGTTTTTCTTTTTTTAATTTCGCATAAAAGATATAAAGATATTCAGATAAAAGATATAAAAGATAGATTGATAGAAATAAAAACAGCCGAGATTATAAAAATTTCAATTATAAAGAAAGTTCTTAAATTTAGAACTCGATCACTGTGGTAATTTTGTCAGTTATTGTATGTTTAATTGATGTTGCTAATTTAAGGTTTTGGACCCGTAATAGAGTACCTCCTTTTTGAAGAGTATTCAGTTTCTACCATAAACCTACTTTGACTGCAATTGTCTTGGGGGCGTAGGTCCAAGCCCCACTGGGACCAATTTTTTTTTCCATATTTCCCTTTTTTTCTAGTAAGTTTTTGCTTCTTTCAAGACTTATTATGGATGTTTTGTATAAAAGTGGAAAATTTTCATTTTATAAGCAATTTCTTGCTGTTCAAAGTGAATTTATCTCTGAATCAGGAGGGGTAGAGTTAGACATCTTTAAAAATACTGAGTTTCATGCGGTAAAAGTTCTCTATTTTGCCTTCGTTCTTTAGATCACATATTGTGGAAGAAACGCAGGTAGGTTTTACTTCTGTCCCAAAGTTATTTTTGAATGAAGTGAGCAAAATTCAATACGGACCCACAGGATTCGACCTTAATTTTTCAATGTTGGAGTTAGAATTCTGTCTCATTAAATCTGTTTATTTGAGGCACCTTAGAAAAAAAAGATATTTACGGTTTTATTTTGTGTTTTATAAGTGTTTAACAATAGTTTGATGTTTCCTTTATCAAAATTAATGCTGTAATGAATTCTCTGCAAACGTTTTAGATAGTGGCCATCACATTGAAATTTGTCTCTACTTGAGCTTGAGGAAATACCATAAATTATACAAAATTTACAAAAAACGGCACGGTAAAAGTTGTTTAAAATTTGCAACACAGTGCGAAACATTGTCAACTTTAAGAATATAGCAAACAAATGCCATTTTTAAGCATTCATATTAGGGGTCCAATACCTTAATGCATACATTGTTAAAACACTAAATGCATGATGATTAGCTTCTACGTAATGTTGTCATATAAATTTCATTTGCTGGTAAATCAGCATGACTGTTTAAAACTTTCAGATTTTAGATTCATAAGTGCATTTGAACGTGTTTGTATATTATGAAGTCACAGCGATTCTCATATTTGCACAAAGTACATTTTATTTACCGGTACGTACATACAAACTGGTCGTGTCCTCAACGAAAAGTAATTATGGTATTACATGTATTATATTGTACAATTTATACTTTTCCTTTTACATTTCATACTTTTCCTTTTAAGCTCAATAGATCGGATCTTGTTGTGTCGGATTTTCGGTTCAAGATTCGTACAAAAATTGGGCTTACTCCTATAACGCCTAAAATAACATTACAAAAGAAAATGAAGATGTTTCAATAGAATATAGAGATCACACAATTATTTAAATAATACATATTTAATTTTATACATGCATGTGAAATGTTAATTGTATGGTACAATAAATGTAATAAATGTGTATAATTGACTTGAAATTATGTGGTAATTGGATATGTACTTGTTTTATGATGATATTATTTGAAGTATTTTTTGTCGTCATATTTGTCTATATTGTTGTTTATGCCACATTGGTCTATGACCTTCTGGATGAAAATGAAATAAAACTTGAACTATATTCAGATATGATTTTACAAGTGTAATACGTAGTGTAAGCATGTTTCAGAGCCACTTCCACTAAAGTTGGCGTCTTAAAAATACAGGCCACTCACATGATAATTTCTGATAATTTCACGTATTACATTTTCTCTAACTGAATTTATTAATTTATAGAAAAAGTAGCACATGCCGAAAATATAGCCCTGTCGCTTAGTTCAATAGTGAAAGTGCAGATCTATTGATCATGGGTTTTGAGTTTGAAACCCTGACTATTTCACAGTGTGTCTGACGGAGGACTTGATAGTTACTTGCTGAGAACAAGTTAGTACTGGTGCTGAATCCAGAAGTACTGGTTAAAGCGGTACTAAAAGCAAAACAAGCAAAATAAATATAAGAAAATATAAGCAATATGTATTATACAAATGCTGTATATATATAAAAATGTGATAATTGAATTGTATTTCGTAACTGGACATAACTACTATCTTGATACATTCAACACTGCTCAAAACTGTTAATGCAACACAGAACTATTTCGTTGGCGACATGACTATCTCCTTCACGACAGAGCTATCTCTCGCAATAAAAAGTGAATATTTTTACTCCCAAACCATTTTCGGTAATATTTTATTTCCAAATGCATTGTATACTTTACAGCTATCTCACGCCTACCCGGTTTGCTTCTTACTATTAGTTAAAATGCAAACATTTGACAATGAAAGTACTTTCATGACAAAACGGCCAAATTCACTGCTAAATCAACTCGTTGGTAAACATCACCACGACCGCAAATTAAGAATGAATTAGAAAACTTTAAGTTCTCTGTAAAGCTAAATCATATCTACATCGCCTATCATTCCCCGATTTTTAATATTCGATACACTGCCAGTAAAAATGCAAAAAATATGATGACACTCAACTTTGCTGATGCTCTTTTATCGCGACGTGCACTACCTTGGAAATTGCGACAGAGCAATTTACCGTATACCTCCGAAAGTGGTAGCTCTGTTGTTTACCAGGCTTGATATTGTTGATGGAAAAAAAGTTTTCGTGACCTGCAGATGACTGAAACATACAATCGTCTGCTCACATACAAACATGTAAATATCTAGACTAGAATAAACATTAGGCAGTACCAAACAAACTAGTCTTACCATGAAATTGTCCCAAAGAATTAATACTGGATATTAGATATTATCTAGCGTTCACTACAATATGATACCGAACAATAGATATAATCTAGCTCTGTTCACTCCAATATGATACAGGAATTAGATATTATCTAGCGTTCACTATAATATGATACAGGACAATAAATACATGTATAATCTAGCTCCTTTCAATACAATATGATACAGGACATTAAACATTATCTAGCTACGTTCACTACATTAAGATACTGGACATCAGACCTAGCCCCGTTCTGTACTATATGATATTTAACATTATCTTTTTTCTTTAACTATAAATATAATACTTGTCATTATATATTATCTAACTCCATTCACTACAATCTGATACTTGACATTATAAATTATCAAGTTTCATTGAATATCATGGGATAAAAACTGGCTCCATTAACAATCTGATTTTTTGCATAAACTATGACTGGTTTCATTATGTCATGATTTTGGCAATCCACATTAAATTCACCATCAACAAACCATTGATCTTCTGTGATGAAATCGAGTGCGTCTATAGTGATTTCCTTTTTCTACTTAGGAATAAGTATCTTACCAGTATCATGTACAATACGGTATTTGTTAAACCCATACCTATTTGAAACAAACATATTGATCTGTCGGCTCGTATAAGAAGTATTTTTAACTGACAGTCGTAAATATTTCGCCCGTATTGTCCAGAACAATATTAAAGAACTTAATAATGTTGAACAAAATAATTACATAAATTAACCCTGTTCACTACAATATGATAATTTGAATAGAATATGGAACTGTTCCATTCAATAAATATGGCTACAGGCATATGATAAAAACTGATGCCATTTACTGCAACATGATACTTTGCATGGTTCCGTTCACTCATAAGAAACATTGTGACACAATTTACAACAATATAATAATTTGAATTAGTGATTAGTTTGTTCCGTTCACTTCGATAAGGTTATGTGTATACTAATCATACTGGTTCCGTTCACTACAGTTACTACTGATGCAGCCCAGTTTGCTTCATATTTTTCTGAAATTCTTAACAGGAAGGTTGAGAGTAATATTACCCCTAATATGTCCAATGATATAGATAACCTGGTAGGAATACAATGCCTAGATAAACCCATAGAGGATGGTGAAATAAATAAAGCAATTTCTTCTTTGTCAAGAAATAAGGCACCCGGGTGTGATTTAATAATATCAGACTTTTTTATTGAAGCAAAAGGTTTTATAACTCCATTTTTACTTTCAATTGTTAATAAGATATTTAATGATGGTGTTTACCCACTGTGTCGGACAAAGGGTATTATTGTGTCAATCCATAAAAAAGGTGACAAGTCTGATCTCAATAATTATAGAGGCATTTCTCTTAGAAGTACAATGGCAAAGATTGTTTTCTCTTATCTGACGTGGCAGACTGAATAACTGGTGTGAATGTCAATCTATATTCAGTGATATGTCTGATTTTTTCGAGGTGTCGCTTGGATCGAAACAGGGGGAGCCACTCTCGCCGATACTTTTTATTCTTTTCGTTAACGATGGAACATCAAACCTTGATTTTAATTCCCTGACTGAAACTGATTTAATTCAACTATGTATTTATATGTTGTTGGTTTTGGGTTTTTTTGCAGACGACATGGTCCTTTTTACTACGAACAAACAAAGCCGCCTCCAAGCTCAATTAGATAGTTTATATGTATAAAAGGTCCTGTTTTATTATAGTGTCACCCCTATTGAAAGGGCCACCCAATTTGACTTATGAGACACCTTTTATTGTGCGTACCAATTACCTCCCAACTTCTACCATTATGCCAGGCGCCAGGCGGATAGAAATCGGTAACCATTCATTTAACTAGCTCGCGGCTCACGAACCGGCCATTTCTGAATGAGTCCCATGACAAACATCCCCCGGACGAACGCTCCCCATGGGGCTCGAACCATATATATGTATATTCCATATATACCATGTATATTCTGTTAAATGGGGATTAAAGATCAATATTAATAAAACAAAAATATGTATGTTTAGAAAACAAAGAAAAGTAGAAAATTATCAATGGTGTATTAATAATGAACCGTTAGAAATCGTAAACTCTTTTTGTCACCTCGTGGTAAAGTTTAGCAGTAATGGAATAAAGGATGGAGGCAATTAAATCTTTGTCCGACCAGTCCCTCAAAGCAATTCATGGTTATATTCAATCCTTTCTAGGCTTAAATTTGATTTGAAAAATAACCTTTTATTATTCAATCGCATGGTTGGGTCGATTTTATTCTACTGCTCATAGATATGGGGTGTATATGATACCAAATCTATAGATAAGGTTCTCTTGAAATTCTGCAAATAATACTTGGTGTTAAACCCCAGACTCATAATATAGCTGTTTTTGGTGAATTAGAAAGATATTCTTTGTCTATACTGTGTAAGAAAAGAGTTTTGAAGTACTTCCTGAAACTGATGAATAATAAAGATTCACTTATGTACCATGTTTTTATTATGCAATGTAATAATATTGACTCCCCAAGATGTTTTAATTGGGCTTTACATGTGAAATCACTATTGAATGACTTAGGTTTTAGCAATTTGTGGAACAACATTAATGAAAATATAAATTATTTTCCAACGTTACAGAATCGTCCAAGAGACCAGTTTAAGCAGGACTGGCGCTTTGATACCAATAATGTTTTCGTCTTTCAGCACACAACCTGGCTATAGAAAGAGGAAGATATGTTGGTAACGATAGAGCTAATAGAAATTGTAGAAATTGTAATTATAATGTTGTAGAATCAGAAGATCACTTTTTGATGACTTGCTGCAAATATTCCAATATTCGATCAAAATACATATCACATCTTTCATGGCCTACTATGCCGAAATTAAACAGATTAATGAGATCAAAAAATAGAAAAACTAATAAATATTTGTAAATTTATCCACGAGTCTTATAAATTAAACCGTATAGTTAAGACCATTGATATGAATTTCTCTTATTATACATATAATTATAATGTTTGCTCATGTGCATGTAGTTATTTATTATAGTTATATCTGTTCATTAGCACAAGAGATGTTATGATATTGCTAATAAAGTTTGTTGAAGTTGTTGTAAATTAATTGATATTAGATGAAAATTTTCATTTTTGACTACAATACAGTGGTTTCGTTCACTGCAATATGATATTGATCATATCAACAGATTCGGTTTACTTCAATGGGATATCAACAGAATCCCGTTCACTTTAATATAGTTATTAACATTATACATAAACTAGTTCAGTTCACTACACTATGATATTGTGCATAAGATATAAAGATATAAACAATTCGTACAATTGCAAAGTAGGCCCACAACAAAAAGAAGCCGTAATGGAAATATATTACAGACGGGTTGCATCAAATATCTAACATGTACATATAAATTTATGTCAAATATAGATAGAGGGTGGGTGGGGGGGGGTGTTAAGTGGTAAGGGGTTAAAAAGGGGGGGATGAGGGTAGGAAGTTGAAGGGGAAAGTAGAACAAGGATGAATATTCAAAGGGAATGCTACGTTCCTTAATCACAGCTACACTACAACGTAAACCACAATAGCACATACATTCATGTACCAATGTTCCAAAGATAAACACACAACCACACCCAACTAACTAACATACAACAGCACAGTAGGGTACCGCTTTAGACTCACAAGCACACAAACGCACCCCTAAAAGCAGGAAAAATCAGTCGTGTACCGCCTTAAGATTCAGACAGCCAAAATAAAGGGGAGCCAAAACTAACTCAAAGTAAAGTAGTTGGGGAGGTGCAAAAGCAGCGCAAATGCAAGGGGAAAGGGCGGGGCGATAGGGGGAGTGAAGAGGAGAAGAAAACGCTTACAACAAACAAGTGAACATACGCAACAGACAATACAAGACAGACAGAAAACCAGTTGAAAATAGGGGCACCGCCTTCATGGTCTTGTAACGGTCAGTAACCTATGTAAAGGAAACTGAGGGTTTAAATGCGTTTAGGGCATGCCAACCTCGCACTTACCCTATTTTCAACAAGTTAGATAGCACAATGTTAAAAGAATTCCCGTTGAGAAAGGCTCTAACATTAGCGCAAAAATACCAGATTAATTACGTAAAACATAAAATTAAGGTAAATCTAAGGTATAATTACACCAATGTACTCAACAATTTGTCTGAAGTCAGAGCACCAAGAGCCTTACTTTTAAGGGCAGGACTAAGAAAGCTGCAAGACAAAATTCAGCTCCCTCCGTCTGTTGTATGTAGGATTTAGGAGAAAAGCATCATGGAGTCTTACACTGTATTAGTCATCGCACCATTACATAGGAAAGCGTAGCAACTGTAGAGTGGTAAATCACTAAACATGCACTGTTCTTCACGATTTGCGCATCGTATCCTCTTTTTAACCCATTTTACATATATTTGATTAAAATAAGGGCTATGTTTTATATAATAATATAATTTTATAAACCACATCTCCATAGTATTCCGGGTGTGTAAGTCTAAGTTTTTTTAGTTTAGTATGGTATTTTTCAAACAATTCCGACGATCTGTAGTAAAAATTACTGAAAGCTTTCCGACAACGATAACCCTGTTGTAATAATTTCTTGGTGATATGAAGATTTCTATCATCAAAATCCTCTATCTTTGAGCAAGCTCTTGCAAAACGAACAGGTTGTGAAATATAGACACCGTAGGATGTTGCTCGAGGGATATCTCCATCAAGGTTGGGAAAGTTGACAATTTCAAAATTGAAATCGTCCCTTTTATCATATAGTTTCGTTTCTAGATTATTATTCATAATTGTTAAATTGTTAAATTTAAATCCAAACATGACGCTTCTAAATCTGAAGTATTAGCCTTGTTAAGATGTTACTGTTTTGGGTAAATATGTTTCACCATTTCTGAAAAATATCTGTTGTCCATATTTAAAATATCATCAAGCTACCTTGAGGTTCCATTAAAAGCTTCAATAATATGACATTGTGTCAGTGGATAAACTAAGCATGAAATCTCGTTCATAAAAGTATAAGAATAAATCAGCACTGAGTGGGGCGCAGTGATTTCCCGTCGGGATACTAATTACTTGTCTGTAAGTTTTATTGCCAAATTTGATAAATATGTTATCTAGTAGAAACCTTAGAGCTTCACAAACCTGATCACAACTCCATAGGTTGTATCTCTTAAATGCACTGTTAGAAAAGAATGCTCTAGTTTCAATGCAAGCCAGATAATTAACGTTTCCTCTTGCAGATGTTTTCTCAATTAAAGCTACCAATTTTTTCTTTAATAAGATTATGTGGTAAATTAGTATAAAGAGCAGAAAAGTCATAAGTATTTATACCCTACATTTGAAGTGTTTGTTTTTGGCTTTATACCCTACATTTGAAGTGGTTTTTTTAGCTTTTTAACAACATCTCCAGATCTTTATGGACCAAAACAGATTAACACCCGAGTTCTCATATACCTTGGAGCAATACTTCTGTACGTGGTCTTTTATTGTATTAAGACAAGAAGTCAAAAGTAGAAAAATGTTTTTATGTAGTGCATAGCGTTGAATGTGCAATGAATCGAGCTTTCTATGGAGTTTTGTGAAGTTTAGGGATCCAATAAAGAGTAGGGAGCTTCATCTGACTGTCGTCAAGTGCGACATTAAAATTTATACATTAATTAAGATGACTTTTTGCAATATTATTCTCATCTAGTTTTGTAACTGGTAAGATTTTGTATGTTTCAGTTCATTTTGTAATATTTCGTTGTAGTAAATGCGTCATATAATAATATTATTATTTGAATCTTTGTCTGCAGGAGTAAAAACAAATTCTTCTGTACCTTGGATAAAGCTTTCTTTAGATTTCGAAATGAAAACTTTAGTTTAGGAGGTAATAAAGAAGGGTTTGATTCATAAAATTTAACTTTTATGATTTTAAATATATTCTTTTTCCATTCAGTGAGAGCGTTCTGCATTTTCTTTCCAACAACGTTGTTTAATATAAGTTAGAAAACGTTATACATTTGCAACGTTTACTACAATATGATAATTGGGATTACAGATAAACGGACACTATTTACTCACGATAGTTTATAAACTGGCGGCATTCGCTTCAGTATGATATCTGGAATAGGATAAATACTGTTTCTGTTCACTATTTTGTGACTTCTGTATATATATCTACATACCAAATCAAGGTTTTTTTCCACAGGGTTAAATTATAAAACAATGAGCTACATCTGTTTGAACATGATAGCCGACCTGCACCAATACTATCCTTGAAACAAATAAAACTGATGATATTTTTTATACCTTCTAATTGATCTTTAATATTTTTAGACCTTCTATTTGATCTTTAATCGTCATCACTGGATAAAATGTGCTATTATGATTAAGATATCGCAAGTATTTGTGTGGGACTGTTTCTATACCTGCACTATTATCATTGTGCCCAATCAAATTTCAGTATAACATTTACTGCTCCCCAATATTTTTTGTAAACTTGGCACGTTACGGCATTGCGTATAGCCCGAGTTATCTTTATTTCCACGATAACAAAATGCATTGTAATACTGAATCATAAGCTTAGGTGCTGGCTGTAAACAATATGTGCGCATTATTGAAATAGATTTAATTACAAGATGGGGCTTTTTAACAAGAATGAAAATTGTCTCCGGATCTTGTTTATACCCCGATAGCCTTGAAACTTAGATATATAGAACATTTATGTCTATTAATATTAACTTACATAAAAACCAGACATGACTTGTTTCTAAAAACACATCGAGGACAAATGACCTCAAATGACAATGTTACACATTGAAGTCATCACGCATCACGCGGATGCAACCAGATACAAACCAGCACACTTGTCGATTTCCGCCATTGACTATATATGATACTCGGGTATAATTTACACTTAATTTCAAAGCTTGCTATTTATTCTAAATTTTGTTTCAGTATTGTCTATACATAACACCTATAAGTTTTAAAGGACAAGGAAAGCCTGACAATAAGTTTATTTCATAAAAATGTTATCTTCAAGCCTTTCATAATGCTGAAATGTTTTTTAAAATCGGACCACTATTGAAAACGATATGACAGTTTCAAATTTAAGAAAATTGCTGATCATGGAGGCAGCCATTTTGTGTGTTTATGACGTCATTTACACACTGCTGATTTTTATTTAGCAAATTACCTTTTAAATATATTAATTTTATATGTTTCTTGACTGTTAAATGTAAAACATTGCATTTTGTTTCATAATAGCTGGAAAAATTAGAGAAATTATTTTACAGAAATAAGTAAATACAATTCAAATATGTGTCTTGAAATTTAATAAATCCGCCATTTTTTTTGTTGTCATGGAACAAAATAGCTGTCATTTTATCAAATATGTACGTGCTCATAACTTTCTCATTTTTAAGTCGATTTTAAAAATTCATTCACTTATTTAAATGATTAAAGAAATCCCAGCAGATGGAAGTAACATCAAAACAACATTGCCTTTCCCTTTAAGATAAAGTTCATTTCGTTAGTTGACATGTTTTAATAAACATCGGAGAAACAGAAGTATATCTTTGACCTTTCTTGCTTGATAAATCAAGGGTTTTCTTTCTTTTCTTTTCTTTTATTTGATTGCACTCCGAACAAAAACTTGACGGCCTTTATACTTCCTGGCCATTTAAAAACAACATTCAGTTGCAAATAAATTTTCAAATCGAAAACAAAATAAAAGAAACATGTTGGCACGGTTTACGAATTTCTGAAACTGATATTTGAGGCCCTCTATTAAACATGCAGATAACTGGTCTGAGGAAAAAATATAAAACGGAAGCGGAAGACATCGAAAAAAAATGCCTCTATGATATAATTATTCAGACAACAAAGACGAACAACTATAATATAAGGACGTCACCTTCTCGGGGATTTTCATCTCCTATTAAGTACGTTTTTGTGCTTCTTCATTCAATACAAGTACTATTCTAGAAAATACTAAAATATTTTTTTTCCAGAAATTATCACGAGTTCAGTTTGATAACGTGCGAAAACATCAGTTAAATTAAACTTTAAATGAACATAGTAAAAAAGTATATGTTAGCAAACTGCTACAACATGAATTTTTTTTGTGGGATTAACAGTTGTTTGACCATCACACTCAATTACACCATTATCTGTAAATTATCGATGACGGCGGTAATGTCCAATAATTAGACCACCCCATTGTGAACATCGGTTTACATCGGGTAACATAGCGTGAAACAAGTTGGTGAACAAATGCAGATTTTTTTGCGGTTTAAATTTTGCCTAGGTAAAAATTCTGCTGGAAATATTTTTGCGATTGTACCGAGAGACCGCAGAAACGCAGAATTATTCCACCCGTAGAAATAACCAGCTATACGGTACGTGTTCATTTACTACGGAGCCCCTAAAGTGACAGTTAGATATTACATTCTTTTTGTTTCATTTCGTATTCAGGAAAGATTGTTGCGTGTTTACAAATACACAAGAACTATCTATAAAACAGATAGTCATGGTATTTTATATCAAACCTTTAAACATGAAATTGTGTTGAAAAAATGATAAGAAGCGTTCATACAGAGCAAACAGCTTTTTTACCCATAATAACTCTGCTTGAGCATCACTTGCGTTCATAAAAGAACACGTCTTCAAAACTGAACCTCAAACTAATCAACCAAGTACACGATGTTATAATTTGCATGTTTGAAACTGTCAGGTAATGTAAAATCATATGTGTTATTCTATATCTATTTTATTTATCCAATCGTGAACGTTTATTTGCAACACGTGACCGTAAAATATATAACCTTATTGGACGCACTTGCGTTCAAAAATCATGTATTTTTTTCCGTATTTGGACGGTTCAACAGTCTCATGTTAAATATACAAAAAAAGCCCGAAACGCCTGGAAATGTTTCGAATGTAAATCGGGCGAAGTAGGCGCTCTATGTACAGAGTTAAATTATGCGTCTGTATGATATATATTTGCACTCGTACCAAGCTGGAGGCAGAAATACAATATTTAGTGAATCATTTTTAATTTAAACTAAAATAAAATAGATATAGAATAAAAAGGTTACTTAATATTGTACTGTACAATACGAGATATATTTGGATTCGTACCCACCTGGGTACTCGTCCAAATATATCTCGTATTGTACTAAACAATGTTAAAGGCACTGACCTTCAGATTTGGCTAAAGAATAATCTTTCTTTCAAATTGACGTTTGGGTAATATTTTGAACATTAGAATATGAATTTTTGTTTCTAAAATATTTTAAAAATTCCAGATCACGAAAAAAAGATGACCGCATCGGGAATCGAACCCCGGACCGCACGGCAATTTAGACATTTTTCCGTCGTCGTAACCAATACAGCTGAAGTAGTGAGTGATGACTTCAAAATGTGGATATTTATAATCGAGACAGTTTACCTGGAGTAAAAGCGTGACAAACGCTTTCCGATTTTCATCGTAAAAAGTAGTAAACATTCTCATGTGTTTCCGTAACATAAAGTTTGTCAGTAATTAATTTTTAAAGCCTTCTTGAAATATAGCATTTATTTCAATAAATCTAAAAACATATTTTTTGTTGTCGAACGATCTGGAGACCATTTGCTTAAAAATATTGTCCTATTTTATTGAACTGTCAAATGCATATTGATGACATGGGCGGTGCAAAGAATATTTTAATTTTCGGTTGATTTTCGGTACATTCCGTATAGTATACGGAAAGAAACCAGCAATTAAAGTAGTTTATATTTAAAGCGTATAGACAGATGTTCACAAGTCTCGATAGCTCAGTGGTCATCGTTAATAGCTTGAAACATGAAGGTCGTAGGATCGAAACCGTTCAGTGTCAATGTGTTTTTTTTTTCCCTCACAAATTTCAACAAACACTTTGCACCTGTACAATTTTATTCAGTATTTCCATCATTGTATTTTCACAAGTATTCTTTTTATCTCCATCTCTTTTTTTATTTTCTTATTTTTTGTTTATATTTTATGTTATTCTTTATTCACAGTTTATCTCACTACATTCATAAATATAAATTTCACCTAGCTAAATTCATCATTCAGTTTTACTCGCGATGTCGGTACTGCTGTCATCGGACTCATATAAATCATATAAACAACTGAAAAAGAAAACAGAAAAATGTTCTCCCTAATGGGCTCGAACCAGCGATTTCCCTCATACGAGCCATGTGCTGTAACCACTGAGCCACAGATACGAACGACGAGTTTCACTTACAATACTTATAATGATATTTAGATACTAGACCAAACTTTCTTTCCGTAAACATACGGATAGCACCGAAGTTGGGCCGAATATTATAATATGGAATGCATAGAGCGTATAATATATGCACATTTGACAGGTTAAAAAATATAGTACAATACCTAATATAATTTAATTGGCACAGCAGATAATTCAAAAGGAAGTAGATTTTAATTATGACATTATGTTTCAATAATTAATAAACATTATTTTTCAAAATTTTATTTAAGAAATAATTAATAACAAAAGAGTGTTTAAACACTATTTATGCACGATGGGTATACGTCGGGCGTAATAATATCACGAGGGTGCAGCCTAAGTGAAATTATTTGTACGACGTATTACCGCCCGAGTATATAAAAAGTGTTAAAACACACTTTTGCTATAATGTATTTCGATTCAAATATTACAAATAGATTGCTACCCGATATTTGCAGTATAAAAACAGTATGTTTTGGTAAACAAGGACAAATAAATGCCGCAAGTGGATTTTGTGTGTGTAAAATATGCAAGGTCGTATTAAAATTTAATTAAATGCGCAGTTTATACCAGACAGCTTAGATTAAACGAACGGCATGCATTTCTTGTGATAATTTTTGTTAAATCTGCATAAATACATATACCTGTATTTGGCAACGTATAGTCGAGAGAAAATTTTAGAAAACATCGAATTTCTAATTAAATGTGCCAAAATCAAGCTTGTAATCTATATACATTTCTAGTAGATAAAATAATCTTCTTCACGTATCACTTTTGGACTAATGAAGAATTAACGCTTTACACATGTATTCTCCTAATTTCCGTCAAATGGGAGCACTCGTCCCTTTGCAGGGGCCGCTAGAGGTAAAATGTAATCAATATAAGGTCCTCTTTGTTTAATGGGCGCGCTTCGCCACTTTAAGGGGTCACTAGAGCTAAAAATAGGAATCAAATCAAATGACTTCTCCTCATTAACTGCTTTATGAATATTAAAAAAGACATGGTCTGTAGCATTAAAATTGTATCCTCTCCAAAATTTGTTCAAATGGTTGCACTTGACTCTTCTCAGGGGCAATTAGTTTATACCACATACGGTTATTACTATTCATGGTTCAGCTTGTCGTAAATACATTCAAGTTCAAACAGTCAAGATCAGGTGAGTGGCTTAGGAACACTCCTTAGAAGCCCTCTGGGTAGGCATATTCTAATCTCTGGCCTGGCCTGGACCGATGGGCACAATTTTCGACTGGGCCGGGCCAGGCCAGGCCATGTATTTCAATTTTGTTAAAGGTGAAAGTGATTTCTACAGCATCTTTAATATCTTACTTTTGAACTTGTTAATTGAATAATATGTTTGGATGTTTCAGACATTATATAAATACATTTTGAATTCCTACTAAGCAAAATTATACACCTGGGAATAAGCCTGTAGCTAACAAAACTATTAAGTCTGGTTTAAAGGTGATGCCTGGATTAAATGTTATGACTATTATCAGGGGATCTCGACCTCAATTCACTCTTGACTGGTGTCTTGGTTTTACTCCAATTGGATAATCTATCTACATGTAATTTTTTTTATCTATTGAGGATTATTTAGTATTGTCCGAAACTATTGAACTGTCACTCAAGAATATTCCGTATGCTTCCGTAAATACATTTTCGGTGCCCAAACTTAAATTAAATTATAGATTTTTAAAACCAAATAAAATATAAACATTTCTTTATTCACCAGGTTGTACATTCAGATTATAGTTGTGCTGACAAAACGTTCAGCTACCAATCTCGGGGATATGAGTTCGAGACACCTGTTTGACCATTTTCATTTTTTTTTTAATTTCATCTGTAAACTTAAAATGCAGGAAATCTGTCACACTTATCGTGATTTATTGTTCATTTATTAAAAGAAATACACAAGTTTTTTACATTCTTCTACGTACAATGTATTATCAAGAGTGTTAGATATATTTGATAAAATATTGTAAGAACAAAAACAGTATCGATAAAATAACATTATATTGAATTAATGAAAACAGTCTGAATGGAAACCGAGCCCATGGTAACGTGCGTGAAAGTCGGATAACTTATCACTACGCCACAGTGCCATTGCTAAACTATGCAGATTATTTTGGTCAATTTAGATATTTTCAAGTTAAAAATATGGTGTGAAATAAAGAAAACGCCCGAAAATATTGGCGGAGATTAACGAGTGCCACCTGTCAATACTTACGAACAACAACCGTTCCGGGATTTGGGATAATATGATGTGGGGAAGTGATAAATAAATTTTGTAGTTTAGGTTATATACATATTGAATATTTTTTAAGACTGTTTTTATATTGTTCTAAGTATGTGAAAAAAATCCTAAAAAGTTTTATGAAACAGGCTCAAGAGCATCTTTTAGCGTTTAAATGTATCAGTTAGTAATAACATAAACACAATGATAAATATTTTTGTAATACATGTATATAACATAACAACATATTACATACTAAAAATCATGTACATACATATACTAATCAAGAATAAAGATTACGTTGCTTCACATATCAACCACTACTTCTCTTTCATAATTTGCAATAACAAATAAAATAACAAATAAGTTCTCCATTGGCAATGAAGATGGGCCACAAAGATGAAAAGACTCTGAATGGCAGTTATTGGGGATGTGTAAAAATATAAAACAGGACAAAAAACTTTAATAACTGAAACAAAGATGGGAGGAACTTGTGAAGGGACATTTAGAGACTAAGTGAAAACCATTACTTCCTTCCGGACAGGCAGATGAACAGACAAATGCCGGCGCCGGTGGCGGGTAGGGGAGGGTTTCAGCTCTGTAATAGCTCTCGTTACTTTATCACAGGAAGAGAAAAGAAAACTTAGATGCACCATTAATTTTTGTGTAAGAAAACTATCAAATAATCTAACATGCCAACACCCTGACCACTTATAAGAGGCCTCGCAATGAATATTATTTTTATTACTCATCCATAAATTGAACGTCAGCTTGATTAAACTGAACACTCATTAAAAGTTCAACTGAACAGTTAAGAGGTCAGCTAAGGATAGTAGGGGCACAACCTGTAATTACAATTCCCGAAGAGATCCATTCACTGTATGCAAATATTCAGCTATATTGCAGCAGGTAAACTTATTAATGAAACTATCCATTAGTTTTAAAACTAAGTGTTATAGCTGACTTTAAATAATTTGATTACAGAAAAAATGGGTAGTTATCATTTAGTTACGCCATTTTCTTCAGTGCTAATCCGTATTTCAAATAAGATGAATGGTGGCTAATTAATGATTCTCAAGAGGACTAGTTTCTCATTCTGTTTGACCTGCAGCAAGTAAACAATACAGGTTAATGCTGCCTGCTACTGTAATTATATATTTAGATTTTATGGCATTATATATGTACAATAAAATCTAGCCTGGCCTGGCCTGGCTCGGCCCAGTTGAAAATTTGGCTCATCGGGCCAGGCCAAGCCGGGCCAGGCCAGGCCAGAGATTAGAACATGCCCTCTGGGTTTCTAAACACATTTGTTACCATTCAGGATTCAGTGTGTCATATTTCAGTTTGGCGACTAAGGGCACTATGGCCCGCTTGTATTCATTATTGTGTTCGGAATTAGATACAAATTGTATTTTATAAGAGTTTAAGAGTTCAATTAGGCTAAGAAGCCCATGAGAACAAGCATTGCATGATAATAAATAAAACAAAAACATTATCTTTATATAATTGTTGGAAAACACGGTTCTGTTCGATGATTAATCGTTTATAACAACCTGATTGCACGGCACGGGGTGCTAATTACCAGTAATAATTACGATGTAGTCATAATTACCGAATAATATTAATCACTAGGGGTAATAATATTGATGAGCCATGAAGTTTTGAGTACGTTACTCGAGATATTGATAAAAATGCTGGCAAAAATGATTTTAAAAGCTCATATCTTTAAATCAAAAGTATTAAATCAATTCAATATTTAATGGAAACTGTACAGTTTCGTATTTTGTAGCACATGTCAAAAACAACTGATTCTTTTTATTTCTGATTGGGTGTGAAACTTGCTTTTGAAGTCAGTTTGTTAATAGTTAATATGCTGGTACTTGAAAATGCAGCACTCTTTGTGGTCAATTAGAAATGCTGATGTCATGTTAGAATTATGAATACTTAAAAATATCTTATTATACATTTTGCATTTAGTACGAACAGAATATCACATACGTACTTTTTTACGAAGGCAGGTTAATAGCGATATAATCCAGGAAGTAATTAAGTCATTTATTGATAGAGATACCAGCATGATCATCTATCAACAACGGGGTCTTATCTGTTGAGCAATCTCGAGATTGCGTACGCTAACTGAGGATCATTAATTGTACCTGCTCTATCTTGAGAATGTGCATATCCCTAGATTGGGTACAACATATATACATCTGTTACATGCATTTTACAACTTTTCCCCATTTCTAAGATGCATTGTTATGCACATGGTTATAAGTGTTCTTTGAAAAATCATAAAATATGCATTCATATCCTCCTTAAATACGATGCCTTTAAAAAGCTAATATAATATACCAACTTTGTTACATTACTCTCCTAAGCCAATAGCGACTCTGTGAACTAATAAACATTACTTGGCCATTGGAGTCACATGAGCACATCTGTAATCTCATAAAGATTATCAGGGATGCAAAATTTGATATTTTATCAAGTCATTAGAGTTAGATTAAAGGGATAAGTAAATCGCCTCTGTGCTTTTAGCGGCATCAATTAGTAAATCCATGCTAAATAAGATACAAAGATAAGTCCTATAACTAATAAATATTACGAATTGTATTTCATTCTGGAAATACCAGTCCCATCACAGACCTGTATTGGCTCTGATTTGATAAATACAATTATTATTCAACTTTACAATATTACACACTGTATTAGATCAATTGCAAACATCATATGAAACAGACAGAGCTAATACAAAACATAACTGAGCCAATATGAGAAAAACAGGGCCAATACGAGAAAAACAGCGCCAATACGGAATTCAAGCATTTTGATTGGTTCAAAAGAGAGGGCCAATACGGAGAAGCCACTTCCGTTAGATTTTTAAATGAAGCCATTTTGTTTTACATCAGAGTTATAGATTATATTTTTTTTTCACATTTTGACAAAAAAAAAATCATCCAACATGTTCATTTAATAACCAAGTATGACTGAGCGGGATGTACGTCTTCAGAGATTACAACGGTACTTTCGCTTATTCGGTATTGTGTAAAATGCAAGTGTTTCCTGTCAGAAATTCTGGCAGTTGTCAAGGAAAATAATAAGAAAATATGGAAACTCAGATTAATTAAAAGGATGAGACTTATCTTTAACAGACATTTTGATAGTGTGGACTATTTGTGCAAAGATAAATAGCGATTCAAGTGCTGGAAAGTGGATAAATAAACTGGCGAACAAGAGTGTCAGTTGTGAACTGCAAACAATTTCGGATAAGAATTAAACGAGGCATGGGACTATTTAATATGTGCTTGTTTGGTTGTATTATCTTGATCAACACATAATAAATGATAAGATACTCGCTAAAGAAAATAAATAGGAATTCCAAAACATAAGGTACGTTCTAGTTACTCTTGATTTTGTCGCATTAAAAATATCTCTCAAAATTATTCTCAAGTACCTACATACAACTCATTCTGTTTTACTGGCGAAAATGATCATGATAAAATACGTCTAAACAACTTGTCAAGATTTTTCACCTGAACGTGCATATCTGTCATAAGGTAACTCAAAGAGTTCTTATACTGTTACCGCCAACAGTTGAAAGTTGAATCATATTATTACTAGTTATGTGTCCTCGGGCAGTCGTATTGGCCCTCGGCCTACGGCCTCTGGCCAATACGACAACCCTTGGACAAATAACAAGGCCAATATGAAATTGCTTGATTAATAACATTATATAATAAAACACTCCTTTTCTGTTTAGAAACTCGCATTTTCTGACTCGAAACTCACTTTGTTAACTCGAAAATCACTATATTATCTCAAAACTCACCTTTTGCGCTCACTTTTTAAGATATAAATCGAAACTCACTTTTTCAACTCGAAACTCACCACTCGCCAAACAATAAACCTCATCTAAATGTCTTTCGTAATGTTCATTCGTTGAATGATAATGTAACTTAGAACATTGATATTAATTTGAAGCTCACTTATTTAACTCGAAGCTCACTTTTCTAACTTGAAAATCACATTTTTTACTTGAAACTCACCGCTCGCCAAAAAAAAAATATCATCTAAATGTCTTTCGTACTGTTCATTCGTTGAATGATAATGTAACCTAGGACATTGATATTGCATATTTATTTTATAATATAATGAATGATTTTCATATCGTAACATGCAATTAAGGAATTCTTTGAACAGAAGATGACTGCTTCTTATATTTATTTTCTTTTCCGTTTGTTGATAATTTCAGCTCATTTTTACGATATAAAATGAGTTCTGCATATCAAAAAAAAAAAAAAAAAAAAAAGGAATATCAGGTAGCATAAGAAAGAGCATTACGAAAACTATATAACAAAATATATGAATTCTTTGGCATTCATTGATTGATTCCTTAATAGCTTGAAGTAGCTAAAATTGATATCTTAAGAAACGATTTAATAATATATGTATCTTAACATTTACATTCTAAACAGGTATGCAAATACGGAAGAGATCATTATTAATATATCTTTCCATCTATTTAGGAGTTTATGAAATCAAAATATTTCAACATACCTAAAATGATTTCTTGATACCACTACAAATGTTAGAAAGAATAAATATTAAGTGATAAATGCATAAGTAAACATGATCGAGCATCGCGTACGGGTGCCATCGTTCGTCTGCAAGTGCTGGGCAGGATGCAAGAAAAGTGTTATAGTTCAGAATTTCTAAGTACAAAAAAGGCCATGATTCTGACAAAATGCGGGTTAAAGTTATGGTTCTTGGCCTACACAGTCAACTAATGATGGTAAACAAGTGTAAAAAAGTTTCAAAGCCGTAGTACTTATACAGTTTTTGAGAAAAGGTGGACATAAACAAAAATTTTAACCAAGAAACTCATTTTTTTAAGTACAACAAGAGTGGCAGACTGTCACAAAATATGCCCGTCATCGAATTTGGTCTAATTCAAGGGCCATAATCCAAGAGTGCCTGGGGCGAGTTGGCTGATTATCGAACATGACCGAGATATTTTGCCCGAAATATTGTCAGCAAGTTTGGTGAAGATCGGATGAAGACTGTTCGACTTAGAGAGCGGACAAGGCTAAATTCGCAGATTTCGAGTAATTCAAGGGCCATAATCCAAGATTGCCTGGGGCAGTTTGGCTGGTTATTCGACTTGGCAGAGATATTATGTCGACAAACATTATCTGCAAGTTTGTGGAAGATCAGATGAAAAGTGTTGGGCTTAGAGAGCGGACAAAGCCAAATTCCCAATTTTTCAAGTAATTCAAGGGCCATAATCCAAGAGTGCCTGGGGTGATTTTGCTGGTTATCAAACTTGGCCGAGATATTTTGCCCACAAACCTTGTCACTAAGTTTGGTGAAGATCGGATGAAAACTGTTTTACTTAGAGGGCGGACAAGGCTAAATTTGCAGATTTTTAAGTAATTCAAGTGCCATAACTCAAGAGTGCCTGGGGGATTTTGCTGATTATCAAACGTGGCCGATATATTATGCCCATAAACATTGTCACAAAGTTTAGTGAAGATCAGATGAAAACTGTTCGACTTAGAGAGCGGACAAGGCTAAATTTGCAGATTTTCAAGTAATTCATGTGCCATAACTCAAGAGTGCCTGGGGCGATTTTGCTGGTTATCGAACTTGGCCAAGATATTATGCCGACAAACAAATGATTGACTTAGAGAGCGGACATGCTTTTGGACGCTGACCGCTTGCCCGCCGCCCGCCATGGGTGTTCACATAATACGCCCCGCTCTTTCAGAGACGGGCGCATAAAAATGGGTATAATTCTCACAAAATACATATCAGAGTTATGGTACTTGACCTACACAGTTTCCTAAAGATACAAAACAAGTTTGCAAAATTTCAAAGCTCTAGCTCTTAAAGTTTTTGAGAAAAAAGGTGGACCTAAACAAAACATTTAACCAACGCCGCGGCCAACACCGACACCGACGTCGACGATCAAGTGACCACAATAGCTCGTATTTTATTTTTCAAAAATCAAAAGAGCTAAAAACGTAGTTTGAGAAAATAAATAATCTGAAATTCTGTTTTGTGAACGTCGCTACTATTTCTTTTGTATGATAGAGCTATATCAAATTCATTTATATCATAAATCAATGTAATGTATCGTTAGTCACATGAAAATATTATGAAATGGATATCACAAACTGAAATTTTATGTTTCACATGATAATAAGAGGGAAACCAATTTTTTTCTTGTCCTTTAGCAAATAGGACATTTTTATAAGTCAACTTTATCTGAATTACCAGAACATGCTGACCACGATATTGACCATCTGTAATTATCTAAACACTGATCTAATCAACCGATTGTTCACAAAATAGCACATTTCTGTCAGGTCAGCTAAAGGTCACGGCATGTTCTAATCTCTGGCCTGGCCTGGCCTAGCCTGGCCTGGCCCGATGAGCCGATTTTTCGACTGGGCCGGGCCAGGCCAGGCCAGACCAGGCCATAGATTTCAATTTTGTAAAAGGTGAAAGTAATTTCTATAGCATCTTTTAAATTTGACTTTTGGAACTTATTAATTGAGGAATAAGTTTGGATATTTCAGACATTATATAAATACATTTTGAATTCCCACTCAAAATTATACACCTGGGAATAAGCCTGTAGCTAACATAACTATTAAGTCTAATTTAAAGGTGATGCCTGATTAATTGTTATGACTATTATCAAGGGATCTCCACCTCTGGACTGGTGGCTTGGTTTTCCCCCAATTGAATAACCTAACTAATCATTATTATTTTATCTATTGAGGATTATTTAGTATTGTCCGAAATTATTGAACTATCACTCAAGAATATTCTGTATGTTTCCGTAAATATGTTTTCGGTGCCCAAACATAAATACAAATATAAATATTTGAAAACCAAATAAAATATCAACATTTCTTAATCGCCAGGTCGTACATGCAGATATAGTTGTGCTGACAAAACGTTCAGCTACCAATCTCGGGACTGTGAGTTCGAGACACCTGTTTGACCATTTTCATTATCATTTTTTTTAAATTTCATCTGTAAACTTAGCATGGAGGAAAATTGTCATTTATCGTGATTTATTGTTCATTTATTGAAAGAAATACACAAGTATTTGACATTCTTCTACATACAAGTGATTACCATAAAATGTTGTAAGAATAAAAACAGTATCGATACAATGACATTATATTGATTTAATGAAAACAATCTGAATTGAAATCGAAATCGAACCCACGGTAACATGCGTGAAAGTCGGAGAACTTATCACTACGCCACTGTGCCATTGGTAAACTATGCATGTTGTTTTGGTCAATTTAGATATTTTCAGGTTACAAATATGGTGTAAAATAAAGAAAACGCCCGAAAATATTGGCGAAGATTAATGGGTGGCACCTGTCAATACTAACGGACAACAACTTTCAGTTTATATCTCCGTTCTAGGATCTGGGATAATATGATGCAGGGAAGCGATAAATAAATTTTGGAGTTTAGGTTATACAAATACTGAATATTTTTGTAGGACTGTTTTTATATTGATCTAAGTATGTGAAAAAAAAAATCCTACAAAGTTTTGTGAAACAGGCTGAAGAGCATCTTTTGGCGTTAAGTATAGAAATACTTAGAAATAACATAAACTCAATGCATCATTATTTTTTGTGCAAGAAAAATATCAACAATCTAGAATGCCAACACCCTGACAATGAGTTAGAGGTCCCACAATGAATATTATTTTCATTACTCTTCCATAAATTAACATCAGCTTAATTAAACCAAACACACATTAAAAGTTCAACTGTTCAGTTAAGAGGTCAGCTAAGGATAGTAGGGACACAACCTGTAATTACAATTCCCAAAGAGATGCATTCACTGCATGCAAATATTTAGTTATATTGCAGCAGGTAAACGTATCAATGAAATTAGCCATTAGTTTTAAAACCAAGTGTTAAAGTTGACTTTAAATGATTTGATCACAGAAAAAATGGGTAGTTATCATTTAGTTACACCATTTTCTTCAGTGCAAATCTGTATTTCAAATAAGATAATTAATGATTCTCCAGAGGACTGGTTTCTCATTTTGTTTGACCTGCAGCAAGTAAACAATACAGGTTAATACTGCCTGCTACTGTAATTGTATATTTAGATTTTATGCCATTCATTTCTCTATGTACAATAAAATCTGGCCTGGCCTGGCCTGGCCTGGCCCGGCCCACTCGAAAATTGGGCTCATCGGGCCAGGCCAGGCCAGGCCAGAGATTAGAACATGCCAAAGGTCACATCTGCCAAAAGATACTCTACAGTTTTTAAGCATACTGAGATGCGCTGAAGTTAATTTTGGCTGTATGTTTTATAGCACGGATTTTAACAAAACAACCAATAGCTGCAGTATAGAAGCAGTAAAAAGAAGTTACGGCAATTTCATGTTTAAAAGATTTAACGTGCAAATATGAATTTAAAACTATGAAATTCTGGACAACACAAACACCCCCCCCCCCCCCCCCCCCACCCCCCAACACACACACACACGCACACACACTTTCGAATAAATAACTATGCAGACTCAAGTTTCTAAAGATAACAAATATTAAACTTGTGTTTCTAAGTCAATAAATTATCGATCGTGATCGAACACTTCCAACAAAGATGTGAAAAAGCATCAAAATTAAACTGAAATTCTAAGCATAACGGGGGACTTAATTTTTAAAAAGAAATGCTCCATAGTTATGGACCTTGTGTCATATGATGAGGACAATCTTGTGAAGAACTGTTTTAAATTTGAATCAAATTCATTAAGTCATAACAAAGATATAGCGAAAGTGCATCAACATTAACCTGAAATTCTAACTAAAAAGGGGGCACAGTTCATGAAAATCCCCGAGACGGTAATAGTTATTCGTCTTTGTTGTCTGCATAATTATACTGAGACAATTTTTTGATGTTTTCCGGTTCCGGTTTATGTACAGTCCGCAGACTGGCTGTCTGCATGAACAACTGAACACACCGAATCAGTCACAGAAATTCGTAAACCGTGCCAACATGATTCTTTTATTTCTTTTTTTGGTAATGAAAACTGTATATGCAATTGTAAAACACTTTTTTAAACAGGAAGGAAGTGTAAAGGCCGTCAAGTTTCTGCGTGGACTGCAAACAAACAAATAAAATCTTAAAACGAGAACGCGGCGAATGACGTCACCGTCACAACGGCTTCCCGTAAATTTTGCAAAGTATGCTATTTGCTGTAATCGATGACACTAAATGTAAACTTGACTGTTTCGAGCGAAGTTTCACTTTTTTTGAGCGGTGAATAGTTTCTTTGTAAGCGAATATATACTGAACAGCAAAAGAAACTATCCAGAAGTATAACTGGGGTATATCAATAGAAACTTAAACAACAATCAACCGTGGCGTCAGTACAGTCAGTTTGCACGACATTCTGGCTATATCTTCTGTATTTTTTAACTTTATGCTGTTTTTCGAGTGAGTCAATCATCAATGTTTCCAATGGCAATAAAATTCCACAGAGAATATCGTTAACTAAGCATACGTGAATTTCGTGCAAAACGGCTATTGTGGGACTACTGAGTTCAGGGTTTGTTGATTTTTTTAAATTTACCACGTGAAGTTCTTCAAGTGTAATGTGGTATGCAGAAAACAAGTGAAATTTATAAATTTAAGTTTCTTATTAAACAATATCCCAGTTATACATCTAGATAGTTTCTTTCGCTGTTAAGTATATATAAAAAATAAATCCCCATTCTAGGCGGTGCCTTAATTCATATTATTAACACATTGTAAAGTGTACCATTGCTTTTGGTTCTCAGAGTTTTATCTTTTGTTAAATTGTTTTATACTTGTTTATACAATTTTCTTCTTAATTATGTTCCTTATTATGTGGATAAGCACGGTCTGCTCTGCACATTTATAGGTTATTAACTCTGTATGTGGATATATGCATGAGTTCTGCAGCGGTAACATTGCGCGACTTTAGAAGCGCAATATTATACGCGAAAGAACGAGTGCATATATCCACATACAAAGTTGACATCTTTTTTATTACATACCCACTATCAAATAATTAATTTATGTCTAAATTATCGTTCTGTAACGAAAGACAGGAAAAATACGAAAAAAAATTCTCCGAATCTGTAATAAACAAATCAAAACTGAATATTTTCCGCGAAAATGACGTAAACTTGTTGTCGCAACGTGCGCATGGATGCCATTGACGTCACGCGTTTCTTTCCATTGCAACGTTAAGAAAACATTTCACGTTCGATATGAAAGCGTTCCACGTCAATATGGAAAAATATTGCACGATCGCGGTCCATTGAAACTCAATGGAAAATAATTTTAGGTATGTAATAAGAATTGTTATTACATGAGTACCTATAAACAGTAACAATTCTGTGCTGAAAATGCTCATGTTATCGTATTGCCTCATGCATTATCACATTATCATAATTGGCGCCGGGACCATTATCGATAATGGCCCTGACGTTAGCGCGGGAAATTAACGTCCGTAAATAGAAATGATGTCATGCTGTTCCATGGAGGTAAAACAGCGAATATTTCAGTTTTAGTTTATCATCTTGAGCGTAACGTCGTATATTTTTCGTCAAATAACTTATTTCCATCTCTAAATTATGCAATAAGCAAGAAAATACAACTATCAAGGCATTTGATTTTATACTGTTTATAATCTCTTATACAAATAATATAGAAACTGAAAAGCTGAATTATTATGCCAGTAGAGAGATGCTAATACCTATAAAAATGACACACTAAACCTTTCTTACTATATTATAGGTGAACATGTAATAAACAGGTAAATACATGGGAGAGCGGTGCCTCTGAGTGATAATGGCCCTGGAAGAAGAAAATATCACCTCTCATTTATTAACTTATACTTATTGCATATGTTGCTAAATATAGTAACAAATTTGCACTGAATTTAAACGTATATGAGCAGCGTGAGGCCGATATTCGCGTTCGTGTGAGCAGGTATGCCTGATGACGACATCTGACACACTTCCGGGTGTGCCAAAAATCCATATCAGGATAACTTCTGGCTGTTCAAAACATTAAGATTTTATACTTCCACTGGCACAATGTCAAGAATATACAAACTAACATTTATTATTGCATATGTTATATTACTTAATATAGCAACAACTTTGTACGAATAAAAACGTATATGAGCAGCGTAAGGCCGATATTCGCGTTAGTGTGAGCTGGTGTGCCTGATATGGATATTTGGCACACTTCCGGGTGTGCAAAAAATCAATATCAGGATAACCTCCGGCTGTTCAAAACATCAAGATTTAATATTCCATCGGTGGAATGTCAAGTATACCCCTACAAACTAACATTTATTTTACAAAATAATACATGGTATGAATACATAATTTCGCTAGCTTCTTCTAATATGGTGGTTGAATAAGGCTGACACACTGACACAAGAAACGACGGCACTAAAATGCATGAATTTAAAACAAATGTTTGAAAGAAAATGACGTCAGCGTCATGAGAAAACATTGACGTTCCCGCGCATTACATAAACATTCAAAGATGCTATGCAACATGAACTTATTTTAATGTCGTTTTCACTTTAACAGTATAATGGAACATATGCAATAAAAAGGTTATAAAACAGGACTGGGGTGCCTCAAGGCGATATTGGCATACAAGACCGGTATTTGCCCTTGGGCTAAAGCCCTCGGACCAATGCCTCACCTAGTATGCCAATATCGCCTTACGGCACACCAGCCCGGTATAATAACCTCTAAAATGAACAAAACAGTTAACCCGCCATTAGTTCTATTGCCAGTAATTCAAAAATTATTAAACGTACAATTTTGAAATTTAGTCTACTCTTAGAACAATGTGTTCGTGATAAGTGTTCACAATTTCAACAAAATCAAATAAGGCTGTCATATAAATTCGCTCATTTAATACATCAACCCAACTTTGAAAAGTCGCAAAAGTCCACTAAGACAGGTAGCAAAAAACGTCATGAGGAAAGAAAATGACAACAAAAAAAAACAACAGAATATGGCGTTGTTATGCCATACCGTAAAAACATTGTTTTAGTTTTTCGTGAAATATTGAAAATATGTCTGAATTGATCGTTAATATCACAGATTGTACTCTTGGAAATATGAAGATACTTTAAAAAAAAAAACAAGTATCGATTATGAGCGTCATTCAGTAAAATTTCATTTTCACTATTAATTTCATAAGCGTTGTATGAGACAGAAAAATTGCAGATTCACGTTTCAAATATTTTTTTTAAATGTGTTTTGCAAGTTTCGGATGATTGAAGCAAATATGTACGTCTTAGATATTTAATTGTGTTCTTGTGTTAAAGACTTTTTACTAGATTTTGATGTCTTGTGTTTCACTGAGACTCATTGAAACAATATTATTACAGATGAATCGTTAACTATTCAAGGATATGAAATATACAGAAAAGATAATACCGCACATTAAGGTGGTTATTTTGCTTATGTTTCATCAAAATTAATATCTGCTAGGTTACATTTACGTGAAAATTATCTACCCGAGTCACTCTGGGTAGTTGTTAAGGACAGGAGTAGTCAATACTTAATAGGGACAGTTTATATAGTTCTGCAAAATTTTGGAACAAATTAGAATTATGTTTAGAAAATGCATTTGAAATATCGACAAAAATTATACTATTAGGAGACATCAATGAAGATCAATTAAACGATAGTAATCATAAATTTAAGGATGTATTGGTGATTAATAATATGTACAACATCATAAAAGAACTTTCGCGTCTCAAACACTTATTGATCCAAAAGCACTCTCGGATGAAATTATAAGTTGCAATTCAGGTGCATATCCAACTAATAATGATATTAGTGATCATTTTGGAACATACGCCCATATTGAAATGTCACTAAAATGTTCAGCACCATATAAACGTAGGATTTGGAACTATAAGCGTGCTGATTTCAACAAACTAAATGAACTTAATCTAATACTGACTGGTCCTTTCTATTATTAGGCTCCTTACACAATGCCAGTTCAATGTTTATTTCGACTTTTTAGAGCTTGCTAAACAATGTATACCTACATCTTTTGTAACAATTCGACCAAAAGCTCGGCCCTGGTATGACAGTGAAATTCGTCGTTATTCGCCGCGAAAGGGAGACCGCCAAAAATCAAAATCTATTCATACTAAACGTGAATCTGATTGGAACATTTAAAAAAAAACTTCGTAACAAAGTAAGTAACCTAAAGAAACATGCAAAGGAATTATTTTACAACAATTTAGAATCAAATATTTGTGATCTCAATACAAGTAATCCGAGGCAATAATGGAAAATGGTAAAAATGTTGATAAAAATAATAGTGATAAATGTGAAAGCATACCGCCGTTAAAATGTGAAAACGATTATTATGCTTTTTCAGATTTAGAAATAGCAAATTGTTTAAATGATTACTTTATTTCTATATCAAGTATTTATGATTCAGAATCAACCATTCCTCCTATTGTAAGGAAAACCGTAATTTGATAGAAAATATTATTATAACCGAAGTAGAAATATCGGATATTCTACAGTCTCTAAATACAAATAAAGCCACGGTCCAGATGAAATAAGTCATAAAATGTTAACGGAAACAGCAAAATCAGTGTGTAAACCTTTATGTTTATTATTTAGCGTATCCCTAAATGAAGGTTTATATCCAGACATATGGAAATCCGCTAATGTAATGCCACTTTTTAAAAAAGAAGATAGAAACTTACCCTCGAATTACAGACCTATTTCTCTGATAAGTTGCGTGGGTAAAGTGATGGTACGTGTTGTATATAAACATATATATAACTATTTACACATTAACAACCTAGTCAGGATTCTTAACGGAAAGAGCAACGGTGTATCAGGTTATAGACATGTACAACCAAGTAACATATGGTCTATAATAATCAAATCCCAACTTGCATGATTTTCTGTGATATATCAAAAGCGTTCGATAGGGTATGGCACAAAGGTCGTTTATTTAGAATTAAACAATATGGCATTGAAGGAAATTTATGGTCCTGGTTATCTGATTATTTAACATTAAGAAATCAAAATGTTTTTATCAATTCTAGTTTCTCACAATCAAAGTTTATAAAAGCTGGAGTTCCGCAAGGCTCAGTGTTAGGCACTTTACTTTTCTTAATCTATGGAAATGATATCGCAGAAAATATTTTAAGTGTTACGCGACTTTTTGCTGGCGATAGCTCCTTTGCTGTTACCTCAAGCAACATCGAATATATTGAAACTACGTTAAATAACGATCTAAGGCAGATAAATGAGTGGTCAAAACAGTGGTTAGTTCAGTTCAATCCCAAAAAAACTGAAGTTCTTTTCCTTAGGGTCCTTTACAAAACCAGAATTTATTTAAATGACATAAAGTTAGATTACGTCCAACATCATAAACACCTTAAACTTTAAGTCAGGATTGCAAATGGCACGAACATATAAATAATATTTCTGCATCAGCTTCTAAGGTACTTGGTTCAATGAGGGCACTTAAATTTAGGTTGAAATAGTTTCATTAAACCAAATCTATTTATCTTACATGAGACCTATTTTAGAATATGCATCTGTCGTTTGGGATGGCTGAACTGAATACGAAAAACTTTCACTAGAAAGACTTCAGTATGAAGCTGCAAGAATAGTTACAGGTTTAACTAAATCAGTTTTCGATCAATGAAATTCTTGTTGAAATAGGATTGATGTCACTTTCTGATAGGAGAAAAATTCAAAAATTAAATACAATTTTTAAGGGACACAGTGGTCTATTACCAGATTACTTAAATATAGATTTTTTCCAAACATTGTTACAGAAAATGTACCGTGCAATCTACGTAATATTGAAGATTATATTACCATTGCTAGGAGAACCCAGATATACTCAAATTCATTTATCCTATCTTCAATTTCCTTATGGAACAATCTTGAACTTGAAATTCGGAATTCACCATCACTAAGTTTTTTTTTAGTGTAGATTAAAGAAAACATTTCAACCACCACCGGTTCATTCTTATTATCTTGTTTGTGAAAGACGTTATTCAGTATATCATGCAAGAATAAGAAACAATTGCAGTATTGATTGATTTATTTCAGTATATAAAACACATGGAATGGTACAACACAAAATGAAAACAAATTTCAAATATCACATATACAATGACTATGAATTAAAACATATTGAAGGACAATTAAGAAACATTACTTATTTAAAATACCAAAAACTGCAGAAAAAAAATGTACCAGGACATGTATTCATATACCCAGAAAGACACAAAAAAGGGGGATGTGAAACCCCTTATTTCCATTGTGGTCCTGGATGAATAATGACATGTCCTAGCAAGGCACAACAACTTGTAATAAATGGTGGTAACTTGAGGAAGATTTTAGCAGTTTAAAAAAATATCACAGTAAAACAATCACAGTATAATTAGAAAAGACAAATGTAACTACAAGCTACGTAGGAGATGATTTTTTACTGAAACCTTGAACTGCTGCATGTTTGCAGAATTTGTAACATTATGTGGCAAATTATTCCACAAAGAACAACCATTATAGCTGAATGACTTTTTACCAACTCCTTTGACTTTAGGAATGCTGAAGCATGACCCTTTACTAAACCTGTTATTGTGACTTTAACAAGTTCTTACAACATTAATGAATGCCCTCCCCTAACAAAAAAAAACATATAAAAGTTGATTGGCTGACAATTATAACCCAAAGGAGCAAAATACAATGTAAATGAGCAATATTTATGTTATGGTTGTTTAAAGACCTTATAAGAAAGAAGAAAATAGCTCAAACGGATTGAAGAAATTGATGTCAGTTACCACAAGGATTAAGAACGAGTTTTAGAGTCCCTCGTTGCCCAACCCTTTTTGCTTTACTTCATTATGCTGTGTATATGTTCTGTTATTGTATAGAGCAAATAAAAATGATTAAACTAATTGTGTTTTTCTATATTGCAGGTCTGATCCTTATAGGGAGTTCAAGGTAAGATTAAGACCACTCTATTGGCGTAACACTAGAGTTAATTGTATAACAATAACACTGTTTTTCAATTCATCATTCATATTGAAAACAAACTTGAAAATAGGAAGCCAACAAATGTTAATATATGTTTATTGTGTTTGATGTGCTTTAAATCACAACTTTACAATATACCTGTATGGTGACATTCAAAGTTAAAATTTTGAGGAAAACTCTAGACGCTACATCCCGCTTCATACCAGCTTTGACAGTTTTACCACAAATCTTCTCTAAGCACGCTGGAATGCGTTCGTAAACCCCTGACAATGGATGCAAATATCATTCAGAAGAACTCTAATGGTACTAATTTGGACAATAGTTGTAACAAATACCCATTATGATGTAGATATGCAGCTGCCAATTTATTTTCTGTTTCAAACACACTATTAAACAATACCGATTTGGCAGTCAAAAACTTGACCGACAGTGCTTGCCTAAAAAGATCGTACAAAAATGGGGTTAGGTCGTAAAATACATAATATGATATTCAAGTGTCACTCGATTTTGTTGAAATTTGTATATAATCATATTATTATTTCGATATCGTTCTAAATGTGGGAGAAATCTCATAGTTTTGAAACTTTTAAATCATTGCCAACTACGTCGAGGGATCTCAGAAGTTTAAATGAGTCTATTTTACCGAAAAGGCTTTTTAGTATGTGTGTACATGTCTGAAACAACTGTATAATTTGTAATATATATTTTGTTAGCCAACATATGAATTTAAGATTACTTTTACTTCAACTTTCCAGCAGTCAAATGCCCAGGTCAAATTTTCCAGGTCAGATCTCCTTAATGGGGAATATGCAAAATTTGGAAACATTCCTTTGGTGAAACATTATTACTGTCGAAAGAAGTATCATAATCGGACTATATGCATTAAAGTTATCGCCATTTGAATTCAACTTAATGTAAATGAAACGGCAGCCATTTTAGGCACACTGACATCATCATTATTTCCTTATATGGGCATTACCATATAATAAGTAAAAAACAACTGTGAGAATCTTACTTTGTGGGTCATAATATAATGTGTGTGTGTACGTGTAAGTGTGCGCGCGTGTGTTTGTAAACATAGCCAACTGGATAATTTCGTATGAATACACACCAACAAACCGGGGATACTCCACGAACCGGGGAATTCCACAGTTCAATCTAACAATGCCACGTTAATCCTGACCTTGAAATTAGTTCTCCCTCGAAATTTGAGCCTATTCTGAGCGATAAAAATTTATTTCCCGGGTTGCAGGTTCAAGTCATACACATATATCACACACAATTACAATTTTACCAGAGTGTGTATCCTTCGCAATTTTCTGCAGTTCCCCAGTTAACCTGTATACAACTCGTAGTACATACACACCAAGGTTTTTATCATTATCACTAATTTAAGGTATTAGGTCACTAATTGTAATGTTTACAAAATGGCCTTTGCTTGGTATATTCTGAAAGGTAACCGTGTTTTGCACTATTTTGCAAATTTTAAACAACTTTTACCGTGCCGTTTTTAAATTTTTTTGAATAACTTATGGTATCTCCTCAAGCTCAGGTAGAGACAAATTTCAAAGTGATAGCCACTATCCAAAACATTTGCAGAGAACTCATTTTACCATTAATTTCAATAGAAGAAACATCAAACTATTGGTAAACAATTATAAAACAAAATATAAAAATGTCAATATTATTTTTTCTATGGTGCCTCAAGTAAACGGATTTAATGAGACAGAATTCATACTTCAACATTGAAAAAATAAGGTCGAATGATGTGTTTCTGTTTTGAATTTTGCTTACTCCATTTAAAAATAACCTTAGGGAAGACGTAAAACCTACCTAAATTTCTTCCACAATATATAATCTAAGAGTGAAAGCAAAATAGAGAACTTTCACCGTGCGTAACTCAATATTTGTAAAGATTTGTAACTCTACCCCTTCTGTTTAAGTAGTAAATTCTCTTTGAACACCAAGAAATTGCTTATAAGATTCATCTCTTTCCATTTTTGTACAAAACATCAGTAATAAGTCTTGAAAGAAGTAAAAACTTACTAGTAGAAAAGGAAAATAAGGAAAACAAATTTGGTACCAGTAGGGCTTGAACCTACGCCCCCCCCCCCCCCCCCCCCCCTAAAGAATTGCAGTAAAAGTAGGTTTATGGAAGGAATTGAATACTCTTCAAAAAGGAGGTTCCCTATTAGTGATCTAATACCTTAACTCATGTTTTCGTCATTTTAAGCTCATGGGTGAAATGATAATGTTAATAATAACTAATGGAAAGTACAAATAAGACTATATTAAGAAATTTAGCAAGGTATCTTAACGTCGCATCAACTGTTAGACGTTCTTTAATAAATGTTGAAACATAATTTTATGTTCAACCTCTGCTTATATAAATTGATATTATGTATAAATAATTTGTCTTGTAACACGTGATTTGATTTTTACGTTTTATTATTATTGTATACAATATGTGTATTTGATTATGACGATGTACTATGTACAAGTCTGATAAAATATATGTTCTATTCTGTTCTTTTCTGATTATTAATTAATTACCAATTATACATGTTTTCACCTTCACAAGACGATATTATATATCTATGTTTCCGAATATCTTGTCCGGCTTATCGTTTCACCATTTCGCTGTTATTGCCATGTTAATAAAATGTTTAATAATAGAAATATTGAATTGAAAATATTATAATATTCAGGAGCATCACCCAAAATACACAGTTTATTTATGATATATCAATATATATTCAATTTACAAACTTTCAACTTCAAGCGGTGCTTATATATGCATTGCTTTTTCAGGAAATATCTGTCAGTATTAGATCTATAAAGAATTCACAGCTGTTAATGCAATATGTTAACCGATGACACCAATACAGCTATATTTTAAAGTCTATAGTTGTTAAAAAGATCGTTTGGACCCGCTCAAAGAAAAGCAATATGAACGTATTGAACAAATTTTGTTCGAATAAATATACTTTTTCCACTTTATTTGCATTTTGTTAACTTCTAAATTCTTGATATCATATATATCTTTATTTACATTTCGTTAATTCTTCTAAATTATTGATATCATTTATTTCTTCATTTTAAATTTACTTATAGTAATTCATTCGGTATACAAACGGCCTATTACCGGTAAACTGAAATTTACGACTTGCATCTTAAATCCGACATGAATACTTAGTTTCAATGAACTTGCTTTGTATTATTTATAAGGTGCAAGTATGGGCACCCGAACAGTCACTGGTATTTCAGCGGGATTCACACGGTTCCTGTGCCCTGTTTGGGGATTATGTGCGATTTCATAATTAAGCCAATTCTTTTTAAATTCTTCAACATTTCAAACCTTCATCTATATATAAAACAATTGAGTGGTGTTTATCATATCAATAAAAGTTATCGAACAATTTTAATTATTTCCTGTATAGGTACAGCAGTTTACACTAAATTTTAACGAAAAAAAAGGTTGCCGGCCAAATCAGTTCTTTTTATTAGGACATATAACACTATAACACTACTGATTGAACAATACTTGTTCATTCACAAAGCCAGTACCTTAGTTGTTTTTTTCTTTTTTTTTTCTTTTTTTTTTTTTTAAATGCAATAATTATACCTGTCACCTACGTTTTATTCATGTATTTTGTAAATATTCGCACTAAGTTATATTTGTCTTCGCCAAAATAGCGGTTAATTCGAGTACATAATTGATTTTTACATTGCATGTGTTGTATTTTCAGGGTCTCGGGTTTATTCATCTTCGATGTTTATATAATCAGCTGTCTACTAGTAATGCAATTATCTATGTCAACAGTAATGAATACTGCAAAGTCAAGATATTTTAACAAAGTGTTATTTATGAAGTATTTGTCAAATTTAGAGACCACATAAATTATAACACCAGTACATTATCTGAGTGATATTATCTACCACACATCAAAGAAAATGTCACAAGGATCTGACTCCAGTACGTTGTTAATACTGTTTAAACAAGCCTAGATCATAGCTAACTCGTGCAATTATCATAACACGGCATTGTCATGCTATTTTCGCGAGGTTTTTGTTCAGCGATCGCCATGTATAGAAATTAATGTTACAAAAATGTTTCAACAAAGCATAGGCTACGAAATGTGTTGTACATGTCCGAAATATTTGTAGTTTACGACGGTTCTAATAAAATGATAATGCTGCGGCTGCACGGGTTTATTAACATTTGTCAAAATATGGAGATCGTGAGACGTCAACTAAACACATGGAAAACAAAAATAACTGCAATATTTAGCTTATATTCTAATGCAATATATATATATATAGTAGAGAGAATTGATACGAACTAAATCACCACCACAATATACCAGACCAATTACGGCAAAGCACCTAGCAGTACAAATGAACACGCACATGCCACAGCAAGTCCACTAACCCAATAAGATTAGTTTCGGTGCTGCTTTAAGTAGTATTAGAATTACCGAAGCGAGCGTTTTTGACCCCACTTGACCTATAACCCCTCGGTCCAAACTAACCAATGCCCGCCAATTTAAAAAATAAGAAAAAAAAACAGGTTTTCATAGTACTTTAAGTAAATTATGATTAAACACTTTTGCCAAATTTTTGCCAAAATCCTGCCACGAAGGCAGCAACGTGGCAGTTGCTGCCACCTTGGCAAACTTTTAGTAAAACTTTGGCAGGTTGCTTTAACTTGACAAAACCTTACCAATTAACAAAAATGAGAACAAAATCTAAAAATATTAAAAATAATTAACTATAAATACTTTCGAATTTCTTATTTATGTACTAACTATTATACCGCAGTTAAACAGACGATTTATTATCACATTCCTTTTATCAGCTGTTATTGTTGATATTGACAAACTTGAAAATGACACCGGTGTCGATAAATAGATTTTTGTTTTAGACTGGTATTGAGAATTACGCTGTAATTCATGAACCATTAAACGTATAGATTATATCTTTGTAATTTGATGACGCAAGCGTTACAAAAGTTAATATAAGATTAAACCAGATGAATTTATTGCCATTCCTTTTAAGATAAACATTTATGGTCGTTTTTTTTTTGAAACATCTGATGAGAATTACCGCTGTAATCCGTTTGCACGTATTTGACCTAAAACTTTGCCAGAATCGTTTACCACCCGAGTTCTGAGTCATTTTTCCTTCAGCGCTTCTCATATTTTGCATGATAATTCTAAGTCAACACCACACTTTCTGAAGATTAGGATGTTTCTTGAACAAGTGTATATAGCCGAACAAGCTAGTTACGGAGTAGATGAAGAATAAGGATTTCCTTTGGGCCAAAAAAACGCCAGTGCCCCTCTTCTCCACTGTTTTAATGTATCAAATGCTTGACCTTGTAATCAAAAAGTAACACAATCTTCTTTTATTGTCATTAATCCAGTTTTTAATGTTTGTATGCTCTTAACACACTGGATCCACCTGTGTTAATTTTTATTTCTTCTTTTATCCGATGCAAATCTACGTCTGAATAAGACTGCAACAGTTTTTCTTATTTCTTCTTTAACTAAACTACGCGTCGTTAATATACGTGTAATCTGTCTGACTTAATAAAGTTTTTTGAATATTCCTCACACCATTATTGATAAACTGATCATCCGGAATATTTTCATTAGCATACAGTACAAGTTCAATTAACGCATTTAAACCCTTATTTATCCATTACTTACAATAGATTTAATAAACTGATGAGCAAACGGATTTCAACATCTGACAAAAGCGAACAAATAATCAAACAGGCTTGGCATTTCAACCACGTATGTTAACAACGTGTAACAAAATATACGTATTTCGCAACACAAACTAACTGATCAATTATTCAAGCGTTTCCACCGAGATATTGATGTTGTACTGAAATCACACAACCGATTGAAGTATGCCATAGACTTATGCATGATTGAATTATTTAATCTGTTTTACACATTGTTTAACTCTCAGTGTTTTATACAATAAAATCATAAAAAGTTTATATCATTTACGTAACATTTTAATGAAAAATAACAATAATAACCACAAAATGTGTTTGTTTTGGGGTCTTTGAATATTGTATGTTATTAAACTTAACCCCAGATATATATCAATCACTGTCCATAGGTTCATCCGATAAATAGAATTTGATGTAACTATCCGCCAAAAGCGAAAATGTTACTTCTGTATATGCTGAATCGTCAAAAGATTGAATGTCAATCCACTGTCTCTCTTTTAGATAAATTTAATTTTTTTTCTTATACACAATATTAACTGATCAGTGGTCAAAAGTCCTCAGCTGTAAAATTTACATTACAAATACATCATTATATACCTAGAATTGTAAGATATTCAGCATTCCACTTTCTAAATATAAAATTTATATTGTGCTTTTAATCGGTTTTATTTGTTCACACTATGGGCCTGGTCCCCTTTTAATAAAATCATAATATCTATTTATATACATTCCGGATTTTTTAACTTTAAACACACCATTCAAAACCACATCTGTGCAAAAATTAATATTCATGGTTGTGTTTATAAAATCTTTATACGTCTACAATAATTCCAGGTTTAAATTTAAATGCATATAAATATTTCATGACGCGACATATATTCATATGTTTGAATAATCCATGCACCACGACGTTAAAATAACTTTTCATTTTTACATAATCAAAAGATTGTTATTATAGTATTCAAAGAGAAACACTTCATTGTCCCACTCCTCAGCCTTTACTTACTATTTTCCCTGTCTGTATTTTTAAGTTGAAGAATTAATTTCAGTTTAAAATCAACCAAGTCGTTTGTTGGGCAACTTCCGAAGCAGACAAATGTCAACAACACCTTTTGTCGCTAATTGTGTTTCTTGTTTTAAGCAAACAATTTTTAACTTTGTAAATTTCTACTCATAGTAGAAATAACTAAGGGTGATTAGCAGTAAATTGATTCTCCTTGTTTTAGTTGATTTTTCAACTACAGAGTCCAGATCAGTATTATTTTTTTAATTTTATCATTAAACTCTTGATATCTTTTTGTAAAATTTCTGTAAGTGTAACTTTAATTCCGCGTACTTTAAATTATGACGTGTGTCAACCAGTACTAATCAAGATCCGAGTTGTTTTCTTAAAATTTTCTACCGATCATTATTATAATTAATTGCTCAGTATTAGAAGAAATTAACTCCCCTAGTTTAACTGCTTTTTCAACTACAAGGTACCAGTGTCATTTTAAGTTCTTCAACTTTTAGCATTAAATTCATTTATACATACTTGTAATTTTTTTGTAATATTCTTTAAGTCTGCATACTTTAAATTATGACGTTGATATCAACGTACTAATCCATATTCGACTTTGTTTTTTAAAGGTCATCTATTTTAGAATTGAGCTCTGTTTTTTAAAATCCTACTAATGCTGTATCATGATCATCACCTCTTGTGAAGCTGCCTTTTCCAATTCAGATTTATTATTCTGCAAGGTTTTTTTTTGTTTTTTTTTTTTTTTTTTTTATTGTTTTTTGTTTTTTTTTTTTATTTTTTTTTTTTTTTTTTTTTTTTTATTTTTTTTTTTTTTTATTTTTTTAATTTTTTTTTTTTATCTTGTTTTTTTTTTTTTTATTTATTTTTTTTTTTTTTTTTTTTATTTATTTTTTTTTTTTTTTTTTAATTTGGGGGGGAAATTGGATGCTAATAAATTCTTTATGTTGTATTAAGTTTAATTTTTCTGGTTCTGATTTCTAACTGCTACATATTTTGTAACTATTTCTCAGCTTCAATAATATTGTCTTTTAGTTTCATCATGTTAATCATACTATCTTTTAATTCTTGAATTGAGTGTATAACTTTTCAAAATTGCTCTAATGACTTTTTTATATTGGGTCATCTGTCAAATCAGATTTCTCTTCAAGGTTTCTTTCAAATAGAATCAGTCATAGCTTCATTTCTTCTCAATTTTCCTTGTAATTGATAATTAATAAGGAATTCTTTTTCAAATCATTTGTTAATTCTTCATATTCTTTACTTCTGCTTCTAGTGACTGTTTATAGATTTGATGTCTTCAAGATTATAGTCATCTATTACCTTTGAACTATTTTTTACAACATAAATCGTCTTGAAACTAAACGGTGATTTATCTGATTTCCTAGGTTGATTATTTTTATTACCTCCCATATCTAATGCTCTGTTCATTGTGTTATCAATCCTTATTTCTTTGAAGATATGATTCCATGGTCTTTCTAGCTTTTGTATTGTTTTTTATAGCAATAATCACTTAAATCAATATCAAATTAACTTTACTTATACTTTCAGCTCACTTATTTGGTTTCATCAATTAAAAAACCCCCATTATATAATTATTAAATATTACCAGTAAAGTTTTTTCTTAAAACTCCTTGGTTTGTCGAATATATAAGAAATCATATTATTTGATTTGTATGCATTAGCGAAAAGTTATCACGATCTAAATTTTGTTCATTACAATCCATCAAATTACATTTTTCCTGGACTTTCAAATAAAATATAATGTGAACAGATAATTCGTAATATCTATTGGTGTTTTTAAGTAAGACTGGACTTAAATAAATAACACAACATTTTTTTGTGACGTCCTTGAATAAAGTATTTTGATATTTCATTTTGAATCTTTTTTATATCTTCACATACCAAATCAACAAATATTAACTACTTTTTGTTTTTCTGAATTCAAATTCTCACAAGTTTCAATTTTTGGTTGGGATCAGTCTAATATTCAAGTATTTCATTTGGATCTACTTTAATTTTTTTGCAATTTTGGTTTAAGTTGTTAATTAAATCTTGAATATTTAATTGTTTCCTAAGGTTTTTAGCATACAAGTAATAATTTATCATAATATAAAATAAGGTTTTTCGAAGTAATGCATTAAAGTATTGTTTTTCCCATATACCCGAAGATCCACAACTTTTAACATTCTAAAACATGAATCTGGCATAAAAGAAAAATTGTTTAAAAGTTTATTGATTTATCACTTTTGTATCATAATTTGGAATTTCCACATAAATAATATTACATTATATACCTTATTTTACTATCTCTTACAATATTTTAAATTATTTTACATATTTTACATTATCTAACATTATTATATAATGCAATCAAAACATTAATGAATAAGAATAAGAAAAAAATTAGATCGGGCAAAAGAAGAGAGATCTTATAGAGAAATAATGATAGAAAAAATAAGAAAAGCTACAATCGACATGTATACTGAAATTTATAACCAATTTACTGAAGGAAAGAAGTCAAAAAGAAAAATTATCAAGTCAGTTAAAAGCATTACCTGAATACAACAACAATTAGCGTATTAGTGATGAAATGAAAGACATACAAACATACCAGGGTTTTACCACGAGCTATTCCAAGAACCAATACGATAATAACCACCAAAGATCAAATGGTCCGACGATGAAGGTGAAGATTTATGAGACACTAGAGAATTCCCTGAAGTAAATAGCAGAAGAAATAGGTGAAACAACTGATGAATCAGAACAAGAAGAATATGTGGCAAATTTATATATAAATATCGAAAAGAAGTATTGTCAGATTGGTCTTACCCTGTATTATCAGAGTAAGTAATAAACAAAAGATAAAGATGATTGGATAAAAACAGAAAAGAGGTTACCGAAAAATTAAAGAAATGTACTCGTATAATAAAAGAACACAAGAACAAAAATCCAGATGAAAAAGTTGAACTTACAGATGCAGAACATATACTGCAGGTTAGTATGTATCGGAGTTAAAATCAGACAAAAAAAATCTTAAATATATGGTGCCGTCTAACAAAAATGATTAATGACTCAGAGGTATTTGGAAAAAGGAATAAGATATCATAACCCATATACAGTTTCACCAAATGGCAATAATGGTAAATTAATAAATAACTTAAATAAACGTTATGGTCAAAACAAATTAATTGCAAAGGATAGAATAACTGGAAAAGAGGTAAATAACACTAAAGTAGATGATGATTTAATTGTTTTGATTAATAAAAGATAAAACTATAATAAAAAACATTAAATTTCATTCAAGAAAAATATTCAAAGAATTAACAAAAAGTCAGGATTACCTATCAATAAAAGATCTATGAAATTTAAAAAGTAATTAGGGGACAAGGTTATGACGTATGTCCATGTAATCCAAAAGAATTGGTTAATGACTTGGAGTTAATTTGTGGTTCAATTGATGCTGGAAATAATATGAAAACTAAAAAATGAAGGTATTAGAAAAAGATGAACTATTAAAAATGAATTCACTATTACCAGAACAACATGAAAAGTTATATAAAAATTATTTTTCTTGAATTTAAATTTTAGTTATATATAAATGGAACAAAAAATAGTATTAAGTTCTGAAACAGTTAAAGATAATAACAAAAATACTCCGAGTGATTTTACAATTAGATTTAGTCGTTCTTTAATTTTAGATAAAAATAAAACTTATGTTGTTTTGGTTTGGATAGTATTAACACTATGAAACCCATTCTTTGGGATAATATTATGATGAATATGACAATAAAAGAATTCGTTATCCCTAATGGTAAGGATTGGAAAGATATTAATTTTTCAAATGGGTTTTTACAGTTACACAAATTAATAATTATATAGGGAAACATTAATAAGTAATGGGGATTATGAATTTGATAAATCAGAAATTGCTCCAATAAGTTGGAATTTGATTTAAGTAGTTTTAAGATTTTGATTTTAATTACAGAAATTTTAAGTTGGATTTGGAAATATCAAATTTTCATACATTGCTTTGGGTTTTTAGAAAAAAAAATTGGAAAATACTGAATGGGGAACTAAAACACCAAATATAACTAACTCTGTGGATACAATTTTCATTCATTGTGATCTTTTGATAATTCACTTGTTGAAGGTAATTTCAGTGATAATTATCATGCTTTAAGTACTGCAGATTAACAAGAGCTTATCCATTTACAAAAGAACCACAAAGAGTTGGATATTCTGAAATTATAAATATATTATAAATTCAATTAGAATATATATTACCAGATTATTTGTAGAATAATTAAATTTAATGGGGTTATGAAACAAGTTTTTATACACTAATTTTAAAAAGAAATAATTAAAACTAAAGTTTTAAAACTTTTATTATGAAATTATAAATTTTTAGTCTTTTAAATAAGTACAAAAAAGTTTATGACAAAAGAAAAGGAACAATTTAATTATGTTGAATTGCATCACACGGGGAAAAGAACTTATACACGGGACAGTTATCTTTGACATCTTTAACGAAATTGCTTCAAGTTCCAGCCGCATCTTCAAATAGCACAGCTGAAAAAAAAGCTTTGAGAAACAGCAGGAAAAGCAGCAACTGAAAGTGGAACAAAAAAGGTGAACAGAAGTTGGGAAATTTAGCTGCAGCGAAAAATTGTTGAAAAATTTTAAAAAGAAACCTGCTCCAGCAGTTGGTAATTTAAATTGCTAAGGAATTACAAGAAAAGAATAACATTAAAAATAATAATCACAAAATAATAATGAAAAGAGGAGGATAATCATATGAGAATAAATAAATGTTGTCAGGATATGGGACACGTAAACGTATTAACAGATGAATTAATAAAAAAATAAAAATAAAAAATAAAATAAAAACTAAAATAAAAAATAAAATAAATATATAATATATACCTTAATAGAACAAAACAAAATTGTGAAAGATCTATGAATTAACTCCTATTCAATTAGATACAGCTTTAATATCTGTCTTGGAAATAATGTTAGACCCAAACGAAAAAAACGGAAATCACTTTACAATTAATGATAGAAGTTCATAAATTGATTGGTTTAATGCTTATTTTGAAGTAAGTTTTAAAGTAAATAAGCTTCTAATGGTAAAATTATGCGATGGAGATAAAAAATGCTCCTAATTAATAATGCAGCTTCAAAAATTGATCAATTAGTGGTTAAAAAAAAGGAAAAATTGTATATTATTGTAATAAATTTATACAAAGTAGTAAATGTAAATAGTTTGGTTTGCATTGTCAGAAGATTATGCAAAATCACTGGAACAAAATGAGTTATTTATTTAGATACCAAACGCTAGCACTGAACTCAGAAAAACCAAAGATGAATATAATAGTGGTTTTGCTATTAGAAGGCATTTTTTTTTTTTATTTTAATCCAAGGTGGTAAAAGGAATAAATACTAAGATTCCATAATTAATTATTCATTTTTTTTCAGGTTTAGAAACTAATATTTACCTCCAAAGTCAATTCAAATAACACTGCAGCTACAGATGATATGAATTAATTTTTAGAGCTAATGCTGCTGATCCTGGTAGGAATTGTAACAAAATTAATTTCGTAATGGGTTTCCCAGTTTTTTAATTTTTTAATGAATTTTGGGTTTTGATCTAATTACTACTGAAAGATTATTAAAAAAGCAAATTGTAATACCTCGGGAAATGATGACGCAATCAACAGATACACAAACAAACTAATAAACCATTAGATAACAGATGGTGTAAAGCAAAACACAACATGTATTTGTTTAATTTACAACGACCTGAAAAAGTAATTCACAAGAACATAATCCACATTTATAAGATACATTTAAAATTAATGCAGCAAATTAAAATTGCATTTTTGAGTTCTTGTCGTCCTAGAAGTTGTGAATTGTGTATTTTTATTCCAGAAACAGAAATACACCAAGTATATCAAGAATATAAGATGCATGTAATTAATTATTATATAAACAAAAAATAAACTACTGGAAGTCTGCTAACTAGATCAAACTTTAAAAGTTTGTTTGGATATTCATTTTAACTTGGATATAATAAGGAAGTACCTACAGATGACCCTAAGCATATTACATTACAGCTAAATTAAATATACTCACACAGCTAATATTCGGTGTTACGCAATTGTATTATTGAGGAAACAGTTTAGAAATAAATACTTTTGGGAAATGAACTTGTATTGTTTAAATAAAATAAAAAAAATTATATATAAAATGGCCATCAAATTAATATTGAATATAAAGTTAACCTTACAGATGGACAAAAGAAAAATTTAGCCCGACCTACAACACAACAACACCATATAAATAATATAGATTAAAAACATGAACAAAACGTGAAACTTCCCTTTACTTTTAACAAAAACACAAATTAATCAAATTAAAAAAGCTTGTTTGCAAATCAAAGGGATTTAGAAAATTAAAATTTCAAAAAAAACAAATTGTTCCAGTCAAGGTCACAATGGTGGGATTTTTAGGAGCTTTGGCTGGTTTGTTAGGAAAAACAATTCTTCCAATGGCATCAAAAATAGCTCCAAAAAAAATATAGCCCCTCTAGGCATGAGGAGCCCTTTCTGGACTAGCCAGTACTGGTGTATATTAAAAATACTTGGAAATGGTATTATTACATTATCTAATGATAAGAGAAAATTATAATATCACCATATCTTACACCTAATCAAAGAATGCAATTAGAAGGATCTGAGTGATTTAAATTAACAACAAAAACAAAAACAAACGGTGGCTTTTTTAGGTATGTTGCTGCTAGTTTAGGAATACTTGATTACATCTTGTTAAGTGGGAAAGGATACAGATTGATTCACAACGAGACATTAACAGACGAATTCCATAGTAAAAAAAAAAAATAAAATTTATAAAAAACCAATATCTAACTTGAAATTGAACAATGTAAAAACAATTAAAAATTAAAAACTTTAGGGGTGTATTTAAGTAGAAATAATTTACTAAAATTAAAAAGCAAAGGTTGAATGTGGAATTATAAATATGGACGAAACTGTTGGTCCTGGAACACATGGGTTTGTTTAATATTGGTTAAAATATACTTCGACCCGTTTGGACTTCCTCCACCAAAAAAGTAATTAAAGTATAACCAAATGAAAAATCAACATGTTCAATACAAGACAAAACAAGTATGCTTTGGTTGGATATTATTGTTTATTTATTTCAATTAAAAGTTACAAGATAAAGTACCGTTGTATGATTTATGGTATAAAATACTAGAAAATTCATATCATAAGAGTAAATGAACAAACTATATAAAAATAATTTTAAGGGGGGGGGGGGGGGGGGGGGGGGGGGGGGGGGGAAAAAAGGACATTATATTTAACGGAATAATTAAATATAAAGGAAAATTCAATAATATAAATGAAAAAGTCAATAAAATAGAAAATGGACTCAGTCCTCACAAGCTGGAAGCTCCCACAAATTAAAAGAAAAACCTCCATTGTTTTTTAACAAAGTTCTACCCAAGATACCCGATGGAGGATATTTCAATGGAAAACTGTAAATGTTAAAAGTCCTGGTTTGGTATCAAGGTGGTAATATTGTGGCCAATTAAACAAAATAGCATCTTAATTATTCTTGATGAAGCAATTACATTAAGATAAAGGAGAACCTAAATTACAAATAAAAAATAAAGAAAGTTAATTCTTCAAAGTAACATGTAAAAAATATAGAAAAAATGAATCTATTTTCTATTAATTAATATGCAAAATGAATTTAAAATGATGATGCATAAATATTAATACTTTTAAACGTTACGAGTATACAGAGGGTAACAAATTATGGTTCTTAATTTAGAGTAAGCTAATGTAATCAATACCATTATCAAGCATATAATTTTATCGACAAAAACATGAATAAAGATGTTTTTATTTATAACATTCCAGTAAAGATTGTGTTTATCAAAACGAATTAACTTAAAGGTGTGATTACTTTGGGTTTGAATTAAACAAAGTACTATATAATTTTTTTAAGAAACTATGTTTTCTTAACAACAAGTTTGTTAATTCCTTTACATTTTTAAAACATTAACTTCGTTTTCTAATAATAAGCAATACATTTTTAACTTTCTAATCCCAAAAAAAAAACAAATTCAACAATGGGAATGCCGGCAAGCTTCATCATTTAAATTTTCCCCAATACTTTTTTATTATTATCAAAATAAAATTATGCATTACTATGCGTAATCACTATTAATCAAATAAATCTTTGTCCTTATAAAAATCCTCATAGCATCTTTGGTTTTAATTTTCATAACATAATGAATCAGTGTCAGTGAATAAAAATTTACAATTACTCTCGTACTATTCCTTAATGTAATTATAATGAAAATCATACATTAAATATTTTTGATAAATCCTAGATTGCACATTCCAACATAACAAGTCTGTTTTTAATAACAAACTTTCATTATTCTATGAATACCAAAAAGGTTAGATGTTAAACATCGTTGAACTAACAAATGAAGGGTTTGGGCTTATGTATTTAATAAAATATTTTTCGGGGGGGGGGCGGATGAGTTAATTTAATATTAACCCTCTGCGTAAATTCGCCATCGTCTTACCGTATCAGAGTTGTTCATTTACTTAACACAAGTCCTTTTTCAAATGAATTTTTTGCTTTAGATCTTTTTTGAGTATTAAAATCAATATACTTTTTTTAACCACGGACCTTCGTCAAAAGTTAATATTTTATGTATTTTTTGTTACTTTAACCCTAATTGTGTAATATAGTTCAAGATTTTTTATAATGAACTACATAATTTTGTTTTTCATTAAAGGTTGGAATAATATTTTACATTACTTTTTCCTATTTCAAATTCTGTTTTAATATTTTACTCTAATCAGAAAGCCATTGAATCTGGTATTATAATTTTTTCAGGAGCTTAAAGGATAATCATTGTGGGTTTTTATTAATTCTTTTGAGGATATTGCAAGATCACATTTCACGATAAAGTAGTTTTACCTTTCAATTAATTCTAAATATGTTTTTTCGGATATAAATTTAAAGTTTCCAGAGGTAAAGGTTGACACTAGCCAACCGTAAAGGTATTGGTGTCGAGGTACATAAATGGTAATTTGCTTTCTATCTTTTGAATAAAAACCTTCAATATATTTTATAGTTTGCTTTACTGGATCTGTTTGAACATATAACTTATTCCTCCTCTCAGTCCTTTTCAATAGAAAAGATACATATCAATATCAAGTTATTAAATCTAACTTAATCCATCATTTTAACAATTGCATCCAGGGGGGGGGGTGAGGGGGAAAAGGGGGGGGGGGGTGGGGGGGGAAAGGAAGTTTTCTAGGGGGGGGGGGGGGGGGGGGGGGTGTTGTATATAGGTGGAGTTTGGGGGTGTTTGGGATTTAAATGTAATTATTTTTTATGAATAGGTTATAATTGGTAGTAATAATAAAAGAGTTTTATATATTTTGAGAAGAATTATGACAATTGAATTATATGTTTTTTTTAATTTTGAATCATGATATTAATTAAATGTTTTAATTTTAATATTTTTTAAAAACATTTTTAGAAGGTTCATATGAGGCAGTTATGTGGTTTAATTTAATTTGATATAAATAATAGTATTTTGAAGGTAATTTCATGTTTCTTTGAATTTTTTAAATGATTCCAAATGTAATCAAAGATAAAAACCTTTTGTCTTTAATAAATGATTGCATTTCACAATCAAATCTTGAGATAAATATTTAAATTCGGGAATATTTTTTACTAGGTTATCCACTGATTGAACATAAATTGGAATGAATCAATAAAGAACCAAGTCAGAAAGCATAATGCCATATATCTTCCATATGTTAGGAATAACAGTATTTCTTTTTTGAATTGAAAGTGGTGGGGGAATAATAAAATACCGTCATAACCTTCTTAAATTATGAAAAATAACAGGAAATTTTATGTGGGTAGTTATAAAAGTAATTATTACATATTGAGTGAGCACTTCCCTCTGAATTCCTGTATTTGACAATGATCCCGTACTGGCACTTCACCTTCTATATTTTCTATTTCACAGAGATATGACAAAACTTTGTTTTTTAATTCATCTTTCATCTTTTTAGAACATCTCAATCATTTGTTAAAATGTTCTTTAATATTACTTTACAATATTCCTCTCTCAACATTTATTCAATAAACTTATAAACTGCATTAGGAACCTCTATAAATCGGTGGTTTAGTATATTTTATCGTCTATTATAATAATAACAACAAACAACTTTTATAGCCGTAACCACAATCTATAAGATTTTGATAGTTCAGTAAAGAAGATTCAGTTGAAGGTAAAAGCAGTTAAAACATTTTAGTTATTGATTTCAAAAATCAGCAAAAATTACAAAAGGTTACTGCTAAACCTTTATGATAATTTTAAATTGTACTTACTTCTCCTCTTTTGGCAATTTTACACCTTGGGTACCATTAAGTTAGCTAAACAATTTGGAAATGTTCATTTAATATTCTTTCTTGAGTAAAATGTTGTAAGACAAACTTTTACAATAATATTTTCCTACGTTGGTCTTTGTTTTTGTAGTCATTAATCTATTAAAGTCTTTAACCAAACATAATGTTGGACTATAGTTCCTTGAGCATACCGTCATCATCAGTTATTTTATCATTTATTTTATCATTATTAATTAGCAACATGATCACAGTGTTCTTCGTATTGAAATTTTGATATGTACAGTTATGGATAATTCCCGATAGGTTCTTCATAACCAAATATATAAATGATATTTCATTTAAAACTTCTATTTTAGGTATTTGATTTAATGTAACAGGAAATTTAATTCCAGTATAATTAAGATCATTTATATGATTTTTATATTTTGAAATTTTTTGGGGGTCTTTTTCAACAGGAAATTTGTAAGCTAAATGACACCATCTAAAACATTCATTATCATCGTTCTTTATATTTATTAATCCTTTCATTGAATTTTGTAATGGTTTTGGTAATTCTAAATAACTCGAAGCAGCCAATGGACTATATTTATATCTATTTATATAATGAGCATCAACTCACTCTATTCTCCAGCCACTTCCTTCAGAAATCCAATTACCAATTCTATTTATTATTTCATCAAAAGCTTGATGTAAAGTTTTTTTTATTTCATTTGTGTTAATAATTTCTAAAGCCTTTGATTGAAAATAAGCTGATTTATATATTGTATCAGTTTTATCCATTTTTGCAAAAGTTATTTTTAAAACAACGTTTATTTTTATACCTTTTAAAGTTTTAAGTTCAGATTTAAGTATTTCATAAGAGTCGTTTATAGTTAAATATAATTGATTCTTTGGATCTTGTCTATATGTAATTTTAATTTCAAATTTCTTATAATATTGTTTTGTAGATCTCTCGATTTCCATCTATATATTATATTTAGAAAAAAAATCTTCAAGCAAAAAAGGATTAAAAAAATAATTAAAAAAATAATTTAAAAAAATATAATAAAATAAATAAAGTTTTAAATTATCTTTAAGAAGAAATAAAATATTTAAATTTATATCTTTTTCCATTAACTTTTGATATTCCACATTTTACTCGGTTTGTCCCTTCACAACACATTTTTATTAACCCAGCATTAATACCAAATTCTTTAGATGCTTTGTAAGTGCTTCTATATATTTTTTCTTCATTAGTATCACAGTCGGTTACAATAACTTTTTTAGGATTGTTTCGATAATTATTTGGTCTGGGACAATCACATAATCTTTCAGCATTTTCTTCTTCAGTTAATAGACAACCACAGTTCCATTCAAATAAATTATTTTTTAAAAGGTAAGGATCTATAACATTTTGTAATTTATCAATGACATGATTTTTATATTCATCGCTAACTATTTGATCAAGTTTTGATTTAATAACATTTCTTCTTTTAAGAACTTTCTTATATGAATTTTTGTCTGGATTCATTATTTCTCCTAAAGTGCTAGATAATTTTGGCATAATCATTCTATCTACCTTTCTATTAACCATCTATATATAATATACTTATAGAAAAAAATCTTTAAAAACGCACCTAAAAAACATTTAAAAAATAGGTAATATTATCTATATCTTTTGAATAAGATTTTAAAGTCATTTTTTCTAAATTGTTATCAACTGTTAAAATTTTAATACCTTCTTGAGACATTCTGTTTAACCATTCTTCGTGTAATTTGTGTAGTTTTTCTAAATAATCTAAACCAACTGTGTTTTCTTCCGTTCTGTTTCTTTTTTGAAGTCTTTTAAAACATATTTCTGGATCGGTTTTAACATAAACAAATCCATCAATTGGGTTTTTTCCATATGGTTTTATAATATGATCAGTTAAGAAAAGATTGTATACTGCCCACTCGGGGTCATTTATAACACCGTTGTCGTGATGTTGTTTTGTAAAAACGTTACTGTTAGTTAAATAACAACGTTCAAGGACAGAAACACCATCAAACTGTTTAGCAGAAGAAAACATTTTTATATGGCTGTTTAAAGTTGTTAGCTGAAAAGGAAATAAATATTTGGAAGGTTCTTGAGCAGCAAGTTCAAAAAGGTTATATGAATTATAATCAGAGTCAGAGGCTTTGTCTCCGAAGGGCGTAGCCCTGTCCATAACATTTTGCCATTCGTGAATTGGTTCTGGAATTATATTAAAATTAGGATTATATTCTTTAATAATATCTAAAAACGTACTTTTTCCTGATGCAATATTACCTTCAACTGATATAATTTTTCTCATTTATATAAAATACTTATAGAAAAAATCTTTAATTAAAGTTAAAGTTAATACAACTCTTCTTCTTTTTTACTTTTATATCCGTTAAGTTTAAATTCCTTCATGTGCATTTCAAGAGGTGTTGAATAATTTTTTTCTTTCTGCATTTCTAATAGTATTGTAAAAATATCCTGAATAACTTTATTTGGATCTTCTTTATTTACTTTTCCAATCCGTGCTTTTGTTATAAGTTGTTTTATTTTGTGATGATGTGTTTTTAAAATAAATTTCTTGTCGTCAAGTTTTAGTCTGTTAGTAAATATGGTAATTACTGATGGAACAGCACCAGCAACTGCTACAAATACAGGAATAGCTGGAACAAGTGCTAATGCAGCTGAGCAACCAAAGACACCTGCTGTAATATATATAAACCCAGTACTTACTCTCCCACAAAATTTATAACTTTTTCTGTAAGCAGCAGCTAGTTTAGTTAAGTGAATAATTAATTGATCTATTGTTTCTATTCCATTATTATTAGAAATAAGATTTTTATTACTCATTTATATAATTAAACTTTTTATTTTCTAAATTAAATTTCTTTCAATTCACTAAATGGTACCCAACTATTAAATTTTTCATTGTAACCTTTCCATTTTACTAAAGCTTGTTTTTTCTTATAGTCTCGTCTAATAACTTTTTCTATTCTAAAACCTTCTTGTGTAGTAGGTAAAAGTTCTTGTTCATAAAATGAACCTTGAATTATTACATCATTTAAATCTTTAATAGTGTATGTTCTGGGATTTGTATTATTAATTTTATAAATTATAAATATTTCCTCTGTCCAATTTGGTGTATATCCTTTTTCAAAATGTCTTTTAAGTTTACTTAAGCGAACTCGATCACCAATTTTAAATTTTGCTTTACTCTTTGGTATCTTTAAATCACCATATAAATTAAAGTAAACAGTACCTTTATTTAAGTTTTTACTAGCTTCGGTTGGTGTCATTTTTACACTAGAATGTTTTGTTTTGTTATATTTATCAACCATATCCTGCAAATTATCTAAATAAGTATAAGTATTATTTGCTGTAAAATATTTCCACATTATTCTTTTTAAACTTCTATTAAATCTTTCTATTACTACAGCCTTTCCTTCGTTAAATGTATGATACATATTAATCTTATTTTTATTCAAAAATGATTCAAACTTTTTATTATAAAATTCTTTTCCTTCATCTACCCATAAATTTACTGGTAATCGTCCTTCTAAAATTATTTTTTCAAATGCTTCAGTAACAGATTCTCCAGTTTTATTCTTTAATGGAATAACCCAAGCATATTTACTAAATATATCAATAACGGTTAACAAGTATTTTACTCCTTTATTATATTTTGAAAAAGCTTGCATGTCAACTAAATCAGCTGACCAAGTATCATCAATATCATTAACTATCACTCTTCGTTTCCTAAATTTTCTTTTAATTGGTTTGTGTAATTCTTCTGCTAATTCATCGCTCCAGCGGTAGCTTGGTGCAGTGATTCCGGGGGTATACTCTACCCCCTTTTCCCGTTTTTTGATTTTTGTCCCAGCCCAAGTTTGTATTTTGTTTTAATTATAGGTTTTACAACTAAATGTTTTGCAATCTTTTCTCCAAATGTTTTTGATTTAGTTTTATTTAAATTGGAAAGCATTTGTTTATCACATGTACCCTTTTTTACATCACTGTCATAGCAAAAATCATGGTCCATACATACTGCATCCAGTTCATTGACAGGGGGTCCATTATCTAGGGGATTTCCTGGCCCACAATAATTATATCCTGGGAGTGTTAAACCTTTCTTAGGTAATAAAGGTAACATTGCTTTATGGATATCTAATTTACCTCCAGTTTTGTTTTTAACGAATTTTGATTTCGTTTTTCCGCAAGATTTACATTTTGCTTTTATCATTAACCTCCCGTTTTTTGTTGTAACATAATGAGGATTTATATTATCAGTAAATCTTCTTTCTTTCAAACAATATATTTTATTCTGTAAACTCATCTATATCATATGTATTTAAAACTTTTAATTGGGTTTAAAACCTGTGGATTTTAAATTGGCCGGTATTGGTTAGTTTGGACCGAGGGGTTATAGGTCAAGTGGGGTCAAAAACGCTCGCTTCGGTTATTCTAATACTACTGCTTTATATATGAGCCCGAATTATACTACACATTCGTACTGGTTCAACATTTGCATATATATACTCAAATCTCTGTTTTCATGTCTCATAAATCAGCAGTGACATTTTAGTCTTTTTAACTGATTCGGACCAGAGAAGCTATATTTTCTCTCTCTGAAAGTTAACTGGATCTCAAGGATACATTGAATATATGTATAGATAATTTGCATTAAGGGATATAATTATATTCAGAACAGTTGACTTTCCCATACGTGAGATCCGCTAGGATACAAGTTCGCATTATAAATTATTATATAGTAGAGAGAATTTATACTAACTAAATCACCACCACAATATACCAGACCAATTACGGCAAAGCGCCTAGCAGTACAAACGAACACGCACATGCCACAGCAAGTCTACTAACCCAATAAGATTAGTTTCGGTGCTGCTTTATATACGAATATATATATATAAAATTAAATGTTCATGTTACGGACAGTACGGACAGATATATCCTGTAGAAAAATTGTCTACAGAATCTGCAACCTGAAGCACATTATTTTAGTACTTATAGTTTCTACAGAATCGTCTATGATTTGCTGTATTTTCATAAGCGTCTTACCGTTGTAAATTACTGCTTTTAGAATTATACAAACAAACATGTTGTAACACAAAAACGAAAGTTTCTGTTTGTCGAGGCCATTGATATATCAAGTGTTATCATTGACGGTCTCCTATATGTGTAAAGTATGAAATCTCAAAGTCTCAGTGTGTTACACATACCAAAGGTAAATTTTACAATACATATGCTCATTAACCAAAAGGAGAATTTTTCCTGCCGCTGACATTCCTATCTTTCAATTATAAGTATGAATATGGCATACAATTATCTTCACATGATATTTCCTTCAACTTCAGGTCCGTAGAAAAACGACGTTTTAAGAAATTTTGTTTGATGATCAGTTTTGTACATTCAGTGATATATCATACCATATATATATTGCGGTAACACTTAAAGTGGAATTTTTGGAAACGAAGAGCGAAAATGATTGGTGATTGAACTGACAGTGCTGATGAAATAGAAACAATAACAGTAATCTACAGATGAGTTCCCAAGGCGTCAGAAAATACAATATGTTATGCAATGAATGAATTCCGTTATCTTCATAACTTATCACACATTTACTAATCGTAAATGGAAACTTGAAAAAAAAAATTTTTGAATGCCTTTCACATTTTTATGGCGCCGAAAAGCAGTTGGCGCCACATTCAGTTATAAACAGCCACCAGGATATCTTTGCAAAACCTGATTTTGGCAAACTTCACTACCATTTCTAAATGACTTAGAAACTTCTATTTATGTTTGGATGGTAGGATGATGGATGATCCCGGACCAATGAGCAATAAATGAATGAGTTTTGTAATATTTCAAAATTATTTATGTACAAAAAAAAAAATCAATTAAAAGATTTTGTCCGATCGAAAATTCTGATCGGAGTTTTTGAAAATCCAGTCGGACATTTTTCCCATATTTCGGCGTGCTGGATTTTTTCCGAATTTTTATCAAAGAAATAAATGGTATATTAACTAAGTTTTCTGTTGTACAGTAATTTTGTCTGGGTTTGAGACGAATTCAGCGATAAATAAAAAAAAAATCCCATTTTAAAAGCTGGAAAAAATCCGATTGGGCATTTATAGGAAAAAAAATCAGATTTATTGTTGGCGGTAATTAATATGATAAAATAAATACTCTTTTACATAAAATGTTAATTATAATACTTGTTGCAATTCTTTGCGACCAAGTATGTTGCTATTAAATAAATAAATAAACAAATAAATTTGACCTTGATCCTTCTCCCCCCAAATATGCCCTTGAAATTTGTTGTTCTGCTATTCTGCTGGAGTTATTCTGCTATTCTGCTGGAGTTATTCTGCTATTCTGCTGGAGTTGTTCTGCTATTCTGCTATTCTGACCTTCTGTTGATCCGTAATTTTCACACACAAATTCGTCACATGTGTGAAAAAGTCGTACGAATTCCTCGCACATGTGTGACATATTTGTGAAAATTTCGTTGGTACTAAGAGGTGGTTAAAAATGGGGCTCGAAAATTACACAATACCTACTTGTGACATATTCGTACGTATTTGTCACGCAGTGTGTTAGGAACTCGTATGAAATTTTCACACGTGTGACGAATTCATTTGTGTGAAAAGTACGGTTCAACCAAGCTTAAATGGATCAAGTGAGATAAGGACCTTGGATCCTATGTTACATTTAATGGCGACATCTCAGATTGGTCTAACGTATATAAAGGCGACCCTTTGTCCCTTTACCATCTTTATATTATGTTTTCAAGGTTTCAAGTAACAATTTATGATAAAAAAAAACGTGCAGCTAGGTCAGGGCAGATTCATAGCCTTTACATTAGAGTATTTTGTTCGGGTTAATAAAGAATTTAAACATTTCAGTTAAATAACCAGATATGTTAAGAAACATCTTTTATTTTAAGTTGTTGCTTGACAGACAAATACATATCTGGAATAATTATTGCATAGATGCTTCTTACACTGCACACATTATCTCTCCAAGCTTCCATTCTGAGGGTCATTCCTAACCTTAAACTTACTACAGATTAGGGAAACTTCCTCACAGTGGCATGAAGTTTTATTTATTGACAAATAAGTTTCTTTTATTGTTACTACATAATGTATGTAATCTTTAAATGTTTAAAGAATTATACCAAGACTTACTGCCTTTGTCTTTATATCTTTACCATTTTGTTATTGGCTAATTTTGTAAACTATCCCTATAATATATTTAGAAACTCGGCACACAAAATGTCTGCTAGTTTGTTTCAAGGAAGATAATTATTGCAAAACTTGGGAACAATATATTAGACCCTATTACAAAGACACTATTCACTACTCATGTGCATGAGGGTTGTGCACATTTCATTACTTCATGGTCAGAATTTATTAAACCAAGTATGTTTTATGTCTGCTTGGTTGCGCAAGGTGGGTGTACTTTCAGTATTGCGGATTCCATTCAATGTAAACTCCGATTAAGTCAGTATAAGGTGGCATTAGGGGTGTTATATATTTCAATACCTCCCATTATTAGACTTAATCAAATCGAGTCTGGTATTATATTCTTTGCTTGCAAAGGTTCTTCTAAAATATTTCATTCAACCGTGATTACAGCATATATTTGTTTTAATTTATATCAACATCTCATTGCATGTATACTCAAGATCCATTACATGATACAGCTATTGCAGGCTTAGAATAGTTTGTAAGACACTTAGGCTATAGAAACTGGTAAATATGAATTAAAATTAATAAAATTTCATCCGGGTAGACGCATTTGCAAAATAGAGATTGTATTCAGCGTTTATCCGTAAATATATAATATTTCTAAATTACATACGTCAGTAAAATATTGTGATTTGTATGGGAAAACAAAATAAAATATGTTCTAAAGGTCATTTGCAACCGAGTGGGTAGATGCGTTTACAAAAGTTTCTGTTTTCAATGAAGTGAACACAAAGAGTTAATGATCCCGGATTCTGTTTTCAATGAAGTGAAAAAAAAAATAAGTTAATGATCACGGATTCTGATTTCAATGAAGTGAACAAAAAGAGTTAATGATCCCGGATACAGAGTAAATAACTTGACAATTATCAACACATTCCGAAAATGATTGTCGATGGCGGATATACGCATAAAGGGTACATTCATGAGAAATAAACCTCGCTGTGTCAAATAGTTTCGCTGTTTTAGTATTTAGTCTCACAAAAGTTTTCCTAACAAATGCAAAGTTGTGACAGGAGACCATGTATTTTAGTTCTATTACGTTAGAAGTGCAATTACAAAGAAAAAATATGAAATTTGAATTGAGACTACTCATCGTGGGTTAAACTATAAAACATAAGACTTTTTGTTTTCAACGTCGCGATATGTTTCTAATGACCTAAGTTATGTTTTCAGATTTTTTCAATTCAATTGATTTGTGTATGTTCGGTTTTTTTTTAATAAAAATACGGCTTAAGATTTTTCAGATAAATCATTATACAAAACACATTCTAGCAAAATATATTGATTTCTACTTTAGAAATATATATTGTTTGACAACTTGTACTCATTGTTATAACCAGGTTACGCCTGTTTACGCCTAGCTTTGGATTCGTCTTACGCCTGTTGATGAAAACGTGGCAATTTAAACGGCTTAGTCGTTGTTACTCCTTTGGTCCCGAATTAAACGAAATTTACCAAATGTTCAAATTAAAATGTTTAATAATATCTAAAATTAATTCAGTATCTAAACGTGG
>NW_026462355.1:0-71788 GCF_021730395.1 Mercenaria mercenaria | reverse complement strand
AGTCGGTATACCAGTGCACGCTACAATACAATATACATATACATAACATATAAACCTCTACGGACAGAAGGCACGCTGAAAATGGGAACATCGTTTAGAAATGGTCAGAAACCTTGAACAGTGAACAACCTCACACTTTAGGATCTAATAATCAAGAAACACATTAACAAAGCGGTAAACAAAAAATAAAACAAGTGGGCACAAAGAACAAACTAGTTGGGCACCGTCTTGCTTTGCTTTGCGTGTTCGTGCGTGCGTACGTGCATGTATATTTGTATGCGTGGACCTTTTAGTGCAAGAATTTGTGCAACAATTTTGCACCTCCTGTAAAAAGGATGAAGCCTCGGTGCCAATACACCTTTTAAATTCTTAAGTTAACATTAGCTGTCTCAGCATATAATAAATTAAACAATCTTCTTTAAGGTACTCAAACTATCAAATAAGTGCTGTTTAACTCGGGCAAATTCAGCATGGGTCATTTGGTACTATTTGCCTCAGGAACACGCTCGTGACCTTCCAAGATTACTTCTTTGACATCATAATTTGAGCTTTGAACTACAGACGGCCTTTGCAATTGATAACTCTTTATCATAGAAGACTCCGATTTTCCCATTGTCATATAGGATTTTAGCTACTTTTTCAAAACGCATAACAGTGAGAGGAAATAAATAACGGTGACTACCGGAAATCTCTGTTAAAATTTCATATTCAATATGTATCGAACTCGAGTGAGAGCTAATTATACATAAAATATTTACAAAAAATAAACGTAATAAAGGCAACTTTATGACAACTAATCATAACTTTAAGCAGCAATTACCTTACCAGCAAATACGTACCTTATACGCTGGTACTGTATTACAGATTATAATAGTACATGTATATTGATTACCAGACCTCTAGCCTGCCCAGTACGGGTTGTTTAGAGGTCCGCAAACCGGACCTCTAGACTCCGGGTCTAGAGGTAGCCGCTTGTGGATAGAGATGGGCATTTTTGAGGGGGTTTCTTACTAGTCACCATGTATTCGGTTTGACAGAAAAAAACAACAATTATAATCTACAAACCTTTTTAACTCTTGTACTACTTCCATGGCTTCTGACAAGTCGGTCAAAATGTTTGCACATCCGGGATTAGTCTAAATAATGAGACCTCGGGTAGACATATTTTACATTTTAATATTTCACGCTGTCTACCTAGAGGATGGGGATATCGACCAGTCAAAAAGGATAACGATATTCAACTCGCGAGTACAATTTATTTGGACTAATCCGGGATAGGCTACAGTCATTCTGTTAACATTTCTAATCAACGCGTCCATCCGGACAATGGCGCTGTCTAAAGCATCTTGAGACTGTGACACTTCTAGTGATCTATTGATCGATCCCATACAACTCGAACTCGCTCAAGGAAGCTTCCTTCCGATGTCCATTACTTTAGTTTGTCATTATTTGATATTAGCTGACTGTTTTTTGTTTTTTGTTTTTTTTTTGTTATTTTTTGTTCACCCTTTCGCAAATCGCGCTCAAACGAATAACGAGCTTTCTCATTGGTTGATAGAAAAACAATACCCTACCGTACTATATTGCATCCGGTTAAAGCCGGGTAAACCGCATGATGCGGGTTAGTATTTCACGCACAAACGGTTCAAAACTGTTCCATATGAGCACGATGATGCATGATGAGCTTTTAAACCGCAAGATGCGGTTTTTGAGAGTTTTGGACCAGTTCGTATCCCATATTTACTAGCTAGTTCCTCGTTTCAACTATACACACGCACCCGTTTAGTTATACACTTGTACCTCATTCAGTCTTTACACTAACTCCCCGTTTTGTTGAAACATCGTCGATACACACACCCGGTTTGTTACACATTTACCTCAGTGTGTGCCTTAAATCTAAGCTCCATGTTTTATTGTTTGGTTAACATAATTTTCCCATTAATGGCATATTTGGTAATGCCTTCATAAGAAATGGACGACGGTTGGGGTAATTTCAGGTAACTGAGCCACTTACCGATTATACCCGATTTTTTTTCCGATAACAGTTGTTTCCCCTGTACAATAAGTTGTCATTTACTTTCTGAGAAGAAAACAAGGTTTTGCAGGCGGGAAAATTAAAATTTTGAATTATCGTCTCTGAAATCGGGCATTAATAAATGATCGTAGTCTGGTAATTAAAATTTCTTATGTTAGAATTGTGGAATATACCTGCTGTACAAATCTGCGATTTAGAGTGTTAACTTTAGTTAAAATCAAATGTTTATGTTTTGCAAGAAATGTAAACAAACCGTTTTAAATTTTCCGGATAAATATTCCATATTGCAAGTAAGCTTTAAGCGATCATTTTATTTACGCAGACCCTTAGGTAGTACTGAAAATGCGAATCTTCGCCCAACTACGAAACATCGTGAACATTCTTACAAATGTTAATATTGCACTAAGACAGGTTAACAGAGGCTTTTAAAATCAGACTGTTGTGCACAAGGAAACATACATCACATATATTAATGACTATAACGGAGATGGTATATCAAGGTCAAAATTGTTAGTTTTGGTCTAGTTTCTCTTACCCTCTATTGTTACACTTTAAACCATAACACGTTTGTGTGAACTATGAAATTTACGCTGAATATATTAAATAGGTTTGATGGATGTTTTGTCATATAAAATAGAGCAAATGGGTGTATTTGTTCCAGAATGAGCAAACGCACGTTAGTGGTGACATATATGACAGTATTTTCTGATTTATTACGGATAGGCCAAAATAATAACATATGTTAAGAAGTGGCTCAGTTACCCGAATACTGTCGTGTAACTGAGCCATACAACGTTCAGTAACTTCATCTGACGCTTGTCGGTGCTGTCCGAGATGACGGATATATAGTAGTTGTATTTCAAAACAGATATAGATATACTGATATCTTTAATGAAATTAATAAACATTAAATTACCTGTTGTTAATAAAATCGCGACAGTGTGTAATGTTTTTTATTAATCCCCCGCCTCGAGTGATGGTGGTCATAGGAATGGTCTCCGTCCTTCCACCCTTTCTTCCTTCCGTCCGTTCGTAACATTTTGTGTCCGCTCTGTATCTCCTAAACCCCTTGAAGGCTTTTCATGAAACTTCGGTCAAATGATCACCTCATCAAGGCGATGTGCAGAACTTATGAGTCTGCCATGTCGACTCAAGGTCAAAGTCACAACTCAAGGTTAAATGTTTGAGTCTTCCATTTTGTATCCGGTCTGTATCGCCTACCCCTCTTGAATGATTTTCATGAAACTTAGGTCAAATAATACCTCATCAAGACGATATGCAGAACTCATAAGTCAGCCATGTTGGCTCAAAGTCATGGTAACAACTCAAGGTCAAACTTTTGAGCCTTCCATTTTGTGTCCGTTCTGCATCTCCTAAATCCCTTGAAGGATATCAATTTGATTTGGATGTAATATTCCCCATATCAAGACGATGTGCAGAATTCAAAATTCACACTCAAATGTTTAATATTTATGCTTCCATCAAATACCACCGACCCTTTCATTAACCATAACAGCGACGGAGGATATAGCTGTCTTTCAAACTGCCTTGTTTGATTTTGACTAAACTTGCACACTGCTTGTGTTGCTTCGTTTAAACTGATTAAATGATATTTGAGTGCAGTCTTAAAAATGTGAACAGCCTATATAATACGACATAGGCACATTTTGGGATATCATCACAAACGTTTAATTACTATTTTAAACAAAATGTATAAAATATGAACGGTTATAGCATTGTAGGCTAAATGGTACAATATTGTGATGCGTTTCCATATTATGCACAAAACATACACTCAGAGACTCAGGAAGAAGACGCAGTCCTACACAAAATAAGAAAATGTACATATGCGTATGCGTAAAAACACATACATGGGCCGCTCTACTGTGAAATTTGCGACAAATTGTATTTAAGTCCAAATGTATGTATTAGTTTATTATTCTTCATCTTAGTCCACATGACAAAGGTGGCTCAGTTACCATAACTAAGTAGGGTAACTGAGCCATTTTGGTAAATTCATTACATTGCGCTTTCCGGAAACATCAAAATAGCGTTTCGGGTACTTTTGTCCGAAATGTGATATCAACATGTATCTAATAACGGAATAATGATATTTTAGAGATGCTGCCATTTGTTTGCAAGATAAGTGGCTCAGTTACCCGAATTTCCCCTACTGTGCCCAAAATGATTGTCGCTTTATAAAATTGATAACATATAAAAGTAGTGTTAAGGAGGAATAGCACTTTGTATTTTTTTTCTAACCTGCATATGATTTTGTTATCATATTAAGTAGAAGTTATCCCCGGCATGAACTTATAACTGTTTTCTTGGCTTTAAGTGAAACGTTTTAGCTGTGACGTCGCAAACATTACCATGCACGTCTGTTTTGGCGCCACGTTAAAAAGCGATAAAATCGGTTTATTTTCTCTCATTTGTTTGTTTTTCATTTAAAGGAATGAAACTTACATCTTTATGTGTGTTATCAAAGGTCAACGACGCTAGATAGTATTTGTCACTTTTATTTTCAAAATGATGGAACAAATGAAGTAAAACGACATTGTCAATTTTTAGATTTTTTTAAAACGGCACACTCGTCTAATAATGAAAAAAAAAAACGGTTCAATTGTTTAGCGAAGTCTTTTATATTTTCTTAAAAGTGAACGTCAAAATATAACGCATAAACCGTTTAGAAATTTTGAGACAACCCTTAACTAATAATAATACACGGAAAGATGAATAAACCCTACGAACTTCCTATTTCTAATTTGACAGTATTGTCTCCCCTTTATAAATTAGCAGTAGGTGATTTACAAATAATGCATTCAATCATTGTGAAAGAACATCTTTGAGGACCATACAGGCAAAACATAACTCACTCATTTACATAAATACATACTGACAATATCTACTGACAGACACAAAGACAGACAGACAGGCAGACAGACAGGCAATGTTACATATAGAGAGAGATGCATAATGAATAAATAGATAAATACATCTCAGAAAAAAATCCCAAAAAAACCCAAATATCTTTCAAAAACAAGCAAGTATACAAATATACAAATAGAAGCAACTATACATCTGTTTATTTGATACTTAATATACAAACACATGTACAGACAATCGGAAGAAACTAATACTTATGGTAATACACGGAAAAATGAAAAATCCTACAAGCTTTGTATTTCGATTTCGATAGTATTGTCACCCATTTGTAAAATGGGTATAATGAGCTTCGTTCTTGTATCACTGTCTGTTATTGATTAAAATACAACTCAACAAAATAGCTTTCTACAAAAACTAAGACTTTCATGGAAAAAAGGAATATAGGACTGAGTCGTATGCAAACGGATATATATGAAATGTGTGTTACTTCCACTGGATTTTAAATTCGTCTGCTTAGAAAGTGAGCACAGACACTTGGGGTTCTGACCTCCACACACCCCATTCTCCTCCGCCACTGGTTAAGTTTACCTAATATATTTTAGCATTTTACCATGTATTGAGCATAGGTGACAATCATAAAACGCATTTTGTAACATTTCAGCGTGTTTTTAATAAATGCATTTTTACCATCAATGCTCTCAATATTACAAGATATGAAACATCGCACGAACAATGGGAACACTTGCTTGCGCTGGACCCTCGCTTTGTGTAGCGCATGTCATAAACCGGGTACCAAAATTGATACTCTTACGGCTATGTTAAACCAGATCATCACTTCTTTATGTAAACAAACCTCGTGTAACACGTGCTGAAGCGATAATGCGGTATAATGTAGTCGAAAAGGTATCAATTTCGGTACCCGGCAACGATATGCGATATGCGCAGTTCAAAGCAGGGATCAATTTTCTGCTATGTTTAAATCTATTTGTGTCTTACTAGTGAAGCATAGATTAAAATCCAATACGTTTGCGATAGTTTTCATTTCGCTTGACCAATTGTTATGAGAAATTTCATAATCGAATAAAAACGCTTTCTTAGGTAATCTTTCGTCACTAATAGTTACACGTTTATTCCAATAACGTACCATGTTCATCCATCTTCGAAATTTACCTGGCAACCAACCTACATCCCCTGTAATCGCTGAAACTGGTGCGAATATGTGCACACCCAAGACATGCCATGAATATACTACCACCTTAGATTTCATACAGTTTGCCAGGTTGTAGTGATGAATACAATCTGACTTAAGTACTTGATCTTCTAAACGAAGATCTGAGAACGACCCATTCACAAACGTCTTCTGTATATTTTGGATTTCCAGTATCGCTATTTCTATTTTCGCAATTCTGTTTTTATTTGAACCAATCAGTCGACTTGTTCGATTGTCAAAGAGTAAGAAAAATGTGCAGTCATTCCAGGACTCGAACCCGAGACCCCTCGTTTACAGAGCAAGTGGCCTACCGACTGAGCTAACCGGCTATCTGACATATTACGACATAAGAATTGTAAATATCAAAATTAAAGGCTAAATGTAGATTTGCAAAATGTTGTAAGTTAAGCTCTGATTGGCTAGCGAAAGGGTCGCCAGAACGAGGCTATCAATAGGTCGTTCTCAGATCCTATGCGTAGCGTAATAGGATAATGTACTTTAGTCAGATTGTGATGAATATAGCCAGTCTATCCTTCTGATCCGTGACATTCCGTGCAAAGCATGGTTGCAAATTATCTAGATACATGTACACTGCTGACTAGTGTACAAAATAAACACACTACAGCTAATGCGGTCTCAATCAAATCGAGTCTGCAATATTCACTATCAGCCTTGTCATCAGTGCTTCCGAGGAATTTACTTTTCAGATTTTGTTAATATGTTATTATTAAGTTATTAAGTATATATCTATTTCAAGAATTTTACAAAAGCAGTTGATACTTTAAGGTTTTTATTTTTTAATAACATCCTTACATCTTTCAACGATGTTTCAGCAAATAACTTCTTATTTACACTACAGTACGTCTTTGATTTTTTATTCCTCGAAGGTGGGCATATTAAAATCGTCTTGTCGGTCCGTCCGACCGTAATTTTGTAAATTCTTGACCGGGCTGTAACTCTGCCATCCATGAAGGAATTTTGTAATAGTTTGGCATAAACTTTAGCCTTAATGAGACGACGTTTCAAATGTAATACTCAGACTCCTAGCTACAAGGTCAATTTCACACTTAGAAGTCAAACGTTAATAGGGTCTGTTTCGTGTCCGGTTCGTAACTTTGCCATTCATCAAGAGGTTTTGAAATTACTTAGCATAAAGTTTATCTTAATGAGACGACGTGTCAGGGGCAAGTCCCAGACTTCTAGCACCAAGGTCAAGGTCAGACTTAGAGTTCTAATGTTAACAGGATCTGTTTTGTGTCTGGTCCATATTTCTGCCATCGATAAAGGGATTTTGGAATACCTTAGCATAAATGGTAACCATAATCAGACAATGTGTCATGCGCAAGACCCAGATCCATTGCTCCAAGGTCAAAGTCATACTTAGAAGTCATAGGTTAATAGAACATTTTCCGTGTCCGATATATAAGTCTGTTATCCATGAAAGGATTTTGAAACAACTTGGCATAAATGTTTACCATAATGAGGCAACGTGTTACGCTCAAGACCCAGACCACTAGCTCCAAGATCAAGCTTACACTTAGAAGTCAAGTCAAAGTTTAATAGGATTCCTTTCATGTCCGGTTTGTAACACTGTCATTCATCAAGGAATTTCGAAAACACTTGGCACAGATATTCCCCATAACGAGAAAACGTGTCATGCATAACAAAAAGACCACCAGCTCTAAGGTAAAGGTCACATTTAGAGGTTGACGGTTTACATGGTGTGTTTCTTGTCCGTTCCATAACTCTTACATCGATTAAGAAATTTTAATATTATATGGCATAAACGTTCCCTATATTGAAATGACGTGTCAGACACAAGCCCAAGACCCCAAGCTTCAAGGTGAAAGTCGCACTTAGATTTAACATTGTATCTTTCTTGTGCGGTGAATAACTCGTGTCACAATTCTTCCTTATGATGAGCTGGTGTGTCATCCACAAAACCCAGACCCTTGCTCCAAAGTCAAGATTACCTTCGGTGAACTTGTTTAATCTGGTCGCAAAATGAGTCATACCTAAACTATTCTGGCATATTTTGCGCAGACAACTGTAGCATTTTTGGGTACACTTCGGAGGCGTTTGTCACTAATAGTGCCAGCTCTTATTTGAGCTTCAATTGTAAATACTTAGTATATTTTGAGAGTATTATATACTTGTATTTTTCCCTATCAAATGTCAAGGTTAGTAGTGGCTATTGTTATGTTACCTTAAAGACACGCCACAAATATACTGTAATCTTTTGTATTTCCATGATGGTAATTATACATGTTTATATGAAGAAATGAGGAATAACAAGTATCTATTTACAATTTGACAGTAACAGATATAGGGCTAAGACAATGCATTTAATGTCAAAATGAATTATTCAGTTAATGTAGTAGTATGCACGATTATTTGCACCAAGGTCATGTGAGAGGAAAAAGTAGACCATTAGGTATTGGTAGGTCTTTAACACTTCTAATTTCTTGAATACCGATGGATAAAAATAAATGCTATAGCCTATAATTAACGGTTAATGCAACCACGATAATGTTACACACCGATAGCCACACGAGAACTACATGCACATATAGACTTGCCACAGTTCGCTACTGCGAAAATATAAAGTGGTAATATTGGACTGGGAATTCATGGCATGAGTATCTAACGGCCCTATTTTGAACATTTTCTAGACTTTGGTAATCTTTGTAACCCCATATACTCGAACAGTAGTCTAGCACTGGAACAACATAGGTATAGAATAACTTCTCAAAAGATTTGAACCCGATTTCTTTCGAATGTACTTTATTAATCATACCGCCTAATGCTCGCCCTCCAGCTTTACCGAGAACTTTGCTGTGTAGATTGTAGTCTGTTTTTTCACTGAATACTACACCCAGGTATTTGTATTCACTTATAGTTTCTAAGATATTATTACCAATTTGGTGTACAAACTCTGATCTTGACCGTCTGCCTTTCCGGAAATGAACACATTTAGACTTCGTAGTATTAATTAACACTCTCCATTTTTTACACCAAATATGTAATAAATTTAACATTGCCTGCAGATCATTATCGTTATTGGCTATAAGAACATTGTCGTCTGCATAGAGAAGAATTGAGATTTTAGCATTACCAACAGATACCACCTTGTCCAAACCATTGATGTCAGCAACAAGGTCGTTGATGAACACAGCAAAAAGCGTCGGCTATATTGTATTTCCCTGGACGACTCCCGTTTTACAATCAAACCATTGCGTTAGTTTTTCATTTATTCTGATACATGACTGTGTTTTTTCATACATTGATTTGATTGTATTGTATATTTTTCCGTCTATGCCAGAGCATAAAATTTTGTAGAGGAGCATATCTCTGTCAACAAAATCAAAGGCCTTGCTCAGGTCGATGAAAGCTGCATGGACATTGTCAATGTTTCTAATAATTGTATTTAATGTGTACACATGATCTTCACACGATCTATCTTTCCTGAAACCATTTTGCTCTTCTGCAAGACACGCATTTTCTTCAAGGAATGTAGAAACGCGTTTATTTATTAGAGATACAGTTTACTTATGCAAGTTTGAAGACTTACACCGCAATAATTTAGTGGAACACTTCTGTCAGAATTGACGTCTTTAAGAATTGGGCAATATTGGATATAAATAGCACAGCGACGCTATACAATCACATATCATAGAATAAGAATGACACGTTTTGTAAATAGAATCGTCAGATATTGAACAACAATGATGACTTTTACCATAAGAATATCGAACATACAATAAGAATAACGACATATACAATAACAATGGTAAGACTTAGAATATGAATGACACGACATTGAATAACAATATCAAAGATACAACAAGAATAACGAAATATAGAATAACAATAATGACTTTTAGAATATGAAAGACAAGCCACTGAATAACAATAACAAACATACAATAATAATAACATATAATTTAGCAACGTTTGACATGCCATACAGGGGAAATAATAAGATACGTATCACAGGTTTTTGCTTATTTTATTCAGTAACTATATGCCGTAAACAGAGACTGATATTGATGTTTTTAATCGCCAAGGGAAGCATTAATTCTTCATTTTAGATAAATAATTTTAATATCTTTGTAAAGAGAAAAGAATGGCCAACACTTCAATAGGATAATAAATATTGTGTGTTCATTCTAATCAAAACAATATTTGTTAAAACCTTTTTTCCCTCTTTGTTTCTATTGGAACATATCAACCAGATAAAAATCGATATCGCACAGCCAAGTGATTTCAAGGGGGGATAATTTTACCGATAAGACGGCAAATTTTACCTAATTGTTGATCATGGCACTTGTCTATATCACTGCTGCACAGCTTGATTTTCAGCCTCTTTGCCTCCTCGAAAATCTTGGCCTCCACATCCTCGTCATAGTGGCCTGTATCGCCTGGAATGCCCAATATGTCCAGATTTATGCGACGACCGTACTGAGCTAGTTCATCCTGCTCCATTTTAGCCGATTTTAGGTCAGATTTAAGGTATTAAGATACTTGTGCTTTTAGGGAAATAATTTCATCTTTGAGATTCTGAGTCTCTTTTTGAACAATAGCATTGATTTCTCCCTTTAACTCAAATAAAATGTCATCTCTCAACTGAGCTTTCAGATCTTTTATCAACAGAGGGGCTAACTGCGAGCTCAGTTCCCTCAGATCGGCCTGACTAAATTTGTTGTCATGTTGTTTTCTAAAATGTTTCCTAAGTGGGTAGGGGGACTCTTTCCAGCTCTCCTTCCGACTCAAATGCTTCGAAATAATCAGTAATTTCTCCTTCACTCTCAGAAATATTGTCACTAAAGTCAGTTTTAGGAAATGGTATAGGCTTATGCTTCTTACTTACAGATGTTTGACTTGGTGAGGATTTTTTTCGATTTCTCTTTCGATTTCCCATTTATCAGGTAAACCTCAGGTCCAGGTATATCACAGGTAAAAAGTCACAGGTGTGTCAGGTAAAAGTTAAATGTAGGTTTATGACTCATTTTTCGTCATTCATTGTTTAAATTATATGTAACATACTTCATTTCCACGAAAATAATTTCCGACATTTTGTTTTGACCGGAAGTATTACGCTTTCTGAAACACGATTCTCCCAGTCTATTCTTTTACGACTTGCGTATACAATGCCCTTATTTCACGTTTGGCCTTCTTGTAGCTTCTATAAAATTCGTCGTCGGCCTCTCTCGGTCTTCCCTTACGACATCAATTTCTACGATACCGTATCAAAACATTATGTGCCTCTCGAATCTGAGTATTCCAGTATGGTTTTAAATTGGTTTAAAAACGAACTTTGGCAAATGTTCCTTTGGAGCTGAAAAAAGGACATTACAGACTTGAATATATGCCTCGTCAATATCGGTTTTACTAAGGACAGAGGTTTCTAATCTTTTCAACGACTCATTTCCACGTACAGAGTTTCTATACATAAGCAGATCTTGCTCATTCACTCTTTTCCAGTTTATTCTGGCACTGCTTTCAATAACCGTGACCCTATCTAACGTCATTTCCTGTACCGGCGGAAGTGGAAGATTGAGAAACGTTTAATTATGTCTCCCCCAGGAGACATATTGTTTTTGCCCTGTCCGTCCGTCCGTCCGTCCGTACGTCACACTTCATTTCCGAGCTATAACTGGAGAACCATTTGACCTAGAACCTTCAAACTTCATAGGATTGTAGGGCTGCTGGAGTAGACGACCCCTATTGTTTTTGGGGTCACTCCGTCAAAGGTCAAGGTCACAGGGACCTGAACATTGAAAACCATTTCCGATCAATAACTAGAGAACCACTTGACCCAGAATGTTGAAACTTCATAGAATGATTGGTCATGAAGAGTAGACGACCCCTATTGATTTTGGGGTCACTGCGTCAAAGGTCAAGGTCACAGGGGCCTGAACATTGAAAACCATTTCCGATCAATAACTAGAGAACCACTTGATCCAGAATGTTGAAACTTCATAGGATGATTGGTCATGAAGAGTAGATGACCCGTATTGATTTTGGGGTCACTCCGTCAAAGGTCAAGGTCACAGGGGCCTGAACATTGAAAACCATTTCCGATCAATAACTAGAGAACCACTTGACCCAGAATGTTGAAACTTCATAGGATGATTGGTCATAAAGAGTAGATGACCCGTATTGATTTTGGGGTCACTCCGTCAAAGGTCAAGGTCACAGGGGCCTGAACATTGAAAACCATTTCCGATCAATAACTAGAGAACCACTTGACCCAGAATGTTGAAACTTCATAGGATGATTGATCATAAAGAGTAGATGACCTCTATCGATTTTGGGGTCAGTCCATTAAAGGTCAAGGTCACAGGGGCCTGAACATTAAAAACCATTTCCGGTCAGTAACTTGAGAACCACTTGACCCAGAATGTTGAAACTTAATAGGATGATTGGTCATGCAGAGTAGATGACCCCTAACGATTTTGGGGTCACTCTGTGAAAGGTCAAGGTCACACGGGCCTGAATATTGAAAACCATTTCCGGTCAGTAACTTGAGAACCACTTGACCCAGAATGATGAAACTTCATAGGATGATTGGTCATGCAGAGTAGATGACCCCTAACGATTTTAGGATCACTCTGTTAAAGGTCAAGGCCACAGGGGCCTGAACATGGAAAACCATTTCCAATCAATAACTTGAGAACCTCTCGACCCAGAATGTTGAAACTTCATAGGATGATTGTTCAAGCAGGGTAAATGACCCGTATTGTTTTTGGGGTCACTCCGTTAAAGGTCAAGGTCACAGGGGCCTAAACATTGATAACCAGTTCCGTTCAATAACTTGAGAACCACTTGACCCAGAATGTTGAAACTTCATAGGATGATTGAACATGCAGAGTAGATGACCCCTATTGATTTTGGGGTCAGTCTATTAAAGGTCAAGGTCACAGTGGCCTGTTCATGTAAAATCATTTTTTGGAAATAACTTGAGAACCACTTGACCTACAATGTTGAAACTTAATAGGATGATTGGACATGCAGAGTAGATGACCCTTATTTATTTTGAGGTCACTTGATCAAAGGTCAAGGTCACAGGAGCCTGAACAGTGACTTGAGAACCACTAGGCCAAGAGTGTTGAAATTTAGCGGGATGACTGGACATGTCAAGTAGATGATCCCTATTGCAGCTAACCATCAGTGTCTCTTTGACTTTCGCTCCTGACCCCTATTGACTTCTTGCCAATAGGACTTTGCATTGGGGGAGACATGCGCTGTTTTACAAAAGCATTTTCTAGTTGTAATCAACAATTTCACAACTCATAATACAATCAGTGATTTCTACTGGTAAACATATATTGTCAATTAGAGACTGGTGTACATTACCGTATGCAACAAATGAGTATCTAGCCCCTGTACAAATAGGTAATGCGTCAACTGCAATAAGATTAGTATTTCTTAAGAAAGTACAAAACAAAGTACCTCTTATGTTTGCATTATTACTTTTAACATATATGCATTTTATTACAGCTGTTTTACTTATGTTGGGCTTATTTACATGTGTTTGTCGGAAAATAGCTTTAAGCTAGTGTTATATGTTTATACTTAACCGACGTCTTGTATCTTGCATTCAAAATAGTACATTTTGAGTTAAAATCTCCCATGTAAAAAATGTACCAAATGCAGAGTAAGTACTTAAAATATCATTTAACGTGTTGATATATTCCTTTTACAGATTAACAGGATATATTGAACATGGCAAATACTGTTGAATTATATATATATTGACTTGGTACAAATTTTAATTGTATACCAATTATACAATCATCGTCTATAACCACAGGGGTTATATATCTGTTTAAATCACGGTGCCAAACGGTAGCCACACACCCTTTTCCAACCTTGCGCCTACTTGATAGTTTTAAGACTTTGTCACAAACAGTATGATATTTATACAAGTTAGTTACAGAATCAAGAAAATGTAAGTTGCCTTCTAACAGCCAATGTTCGCTTACACCAGCAACGCTAATATCATTTCTCAATATTGTAGCACACACAAGTACGTCGCCCCTGACATAATGCCAATCGCATTCCATTAAGTTTAGCTGTAAATAAAGAACCGATTGTTACTATGTTTAGTCTAACTGGACCGACAACGGCCAGAATCTATTGTTTAGATTTAAAGAATCCATTGTTACTATGTTTAGTCTAACTGGGTCGACAACGGCTAAAATCTGTTATCGTTTTCAACACCATTCTCTCGGTCGGAAGTTCTGAATCGCAAGAGGCGTTCGTCACTACGCCCGCCGTTATGTCGACTGCCGTATGCGCCACGTGACATCCATCGCCTACACAAAATCCCACGAGGCCAGAAGCCTCGTTTTAACACTAACTCAGAATTTTCGTCTGCTTACACGTTTAGACGCAAAAATATTTTATTTCTCGATTTACGTATTGGGAAAGAACGCATGTTTGTTAGTTTTGGATCTTTGTTCATAATATATGATTGAACACTAATTAAATTTACAAACTCATTGTAACCACGAACAAAACATTCTTTGTACGTTTCCTTCTATATTCAGCAAATTCATTATCCACACTCACCACCGACACGCCACTATTTCTATCCGTTATTCGAACAGATATTGCTTCTCCGCACATATTCGTACTTAAAACAACACTGTGTGGTTGCTGTAATTGGTTACCATTTATGACTGATTGAGCACTACTTCTACCCGATATCCGTACTGGTATCGAATCGCATTGCATATTTGTACTGTTATCGGCTGTTTCTGTTTGTTTCCAATGGTTACCGTGGAAATGATGTTGACTATTTAAGTCATTCGTATTTACATTACTTACAACACTAGAATTATAAGTAGTCGGATTTATGACAGTATTTATATTGTCAAATGACATATCATCACCGACACCACGTTCAGTCGACGTCTGCTCACGGTGAAGACGACGTCTGCTCACGTTCAGTCGACTTCTGCTCACTTTCACTCGACGTCTGCTCACGAAAAAGATATTTACCGCCTGTGGAAAAGTATTTCTGTAAGACATTGTCTATAGGTAAGAGACCACCAATTCAAAAAAAGGGAACTTACTGGGAATGAGGTAAGTGTATACCTGGGAATAAGGTAACGTCTATGCGTTCTGATTGGTCAGTCATGTAAACAAACCCAGGAAGTGATTATTTTTTTCAAAATTGATATTTTTTCACTGCATTTACAGTATTTTATTATACATTTTGACAAAATTTGCTACATTTTATGTGTATTGAAAAAGAGTTTTATCAAACGAATTTCTCCCGCCATGTCAATGTTGTAAACAGGGGGTCATCTCATTCACACGAAAATTACTTAAATAAAGTATCACTATTCATACGTTTTTCGTCCAATATTTTGGTAGAACTAAGATAGTTCTTGAAAAAATTGTAATTAGATGTATAGATGTATGGAAGGCCGTACACGCCATAATGTTACAAGGTCATAATAAGCTAAATAGTTTCCCCTATATATTCTATATAAAACTGACCTTTTTTAAAGAGCTACCAAACATAACTATACCCATTTCAGAGAACAAATCCTTACCTCATTTTAAAGAGTTATGATAAAACTGATATAAAATGAAGAGAAAAGTAGGGGTCATGTATCTTCTAAGAGAGATTTTTCTGGTCACATTTGCTTACTGTAAACTGACATCAAAATCACACTGCTGTGACCTGGAAGTACTACTCATACTAAAATTGAGCTTGACTTCACCAAATACAACCTGCTCTCCCATTTTTCCTACCAAAATGTCAAAAATACACCCACAATGAAATTTAAACAGAAACTAGCTTCAATTTAGACCTCTGTTGCCTTGCAAAGTGAAAAAATAGTGTTCAAATACCTGGCAGCCATTACGCGACTAGACCAGATGGCTCCCACGCTGGTTCCTTTAGTTTAGTTAGGCAACAATGTAAGTCTATGGGAAAACAATTGGTGGTCTCTAACCTTTACCACTCCACTTACATGAGACTTTTATGTCACATGTTCGTGTGACCTCGCTGTAGTCATTCTTAGATTCTTAGATGTAGATTCTTTTTTCTTTTTTCTTTTTTTTTTGTTAGTTTGTCTTGAGTTTTTCAACAGTATTTCAGTTATGTTACGGCGGGAAGTTAACCCAACCAGTCTTCCTGAATTCTGTACCAGTACAAAACCTGTTCACCGCCAAGTAATTGCCACCTTCCCCTCATGAATCAAAGGTGGAGGACGAATGGTTTTTATCATATCGTCACGGAGAACGTACGTCTCGTCCAGAGTTCGAACTCACGAACTCACGAACCGCGATCCGTAGCTCTCCCTATTGAGCTAAGCGGGCGGGCTCGAGATTCTCCTTTAACGTTATCCAGCTTTAAGGTTCTTCATTGTGATTATAAAACGATGAAGAATCGAGAAAATACAAGTACATTTATACGGCAATATTAAGTGCATACATGCCTTTTTAAGTATACAGAATATTTTTACGAGACAATACCCGAAATTTTATTATACTAGTAAATAATTTAATCTTGAATATATAAATTTTTGGCAAAGAAAATTTCAAACCGTTTTTATCCGTGAATTAAACGAGTGTGCGACTTTTTTTCTCAAAAAACGTAAGCTTTGAGAATGTCGTTTTTTTCATTGTTTCCATCGTTTTGAAAACTAAAGTGAAGAATACTGTTTAGCGCCGTAGACCTTTATATGATACACATAAAGATGTAAGTTTCGTTGCCGTAAATTGGAAAACAAACAAATGAGAGAAAATAAACCGATTTTTATCGCGTTTTTACTCGGCGCCAAAAACTGACGTGCATGGTATACTAAAGGTTTCAAACTTAGAAATGATATACTTTACAATGGAACATATCTCTTGTATTTCAAGTCAAACACTATTATACATTGCGTATACGTGTTTTGTTTATTTATATGTGTTTATTATAAAACTAAAGCTGCTTTTGAGAAAAGCACATGTCTACCACAACTGCATGCCTAATCATTCAAATAGTAAATCAGTCTTTATACATGTATACTGTTAACTCAATACAAATATACCTCTGAAGAGTAAAAAGGCTGATTTTGGGTAATTCAAGGGCCATAATTCTGAAGTGCCTGGTGGAATTCAACTAGTTATCAAACTTGGTCAAGGATGTATTGGGAAACACATTTTATTAAAGTTTAGTGAAGATCGGGTGAGAAATGTTCGACTAAGACGCGGACAAGAGTAAAAGGCTGATTTTCGGTAATTCAAGGGCCTTAATTCCGAAGTGCCTAGGCCGATTTGGCTATGTGTCGAACTTGACTTAGGACTTATAATCAAGCATATTTTGTTCAAGGTTATTGAAGATTGGATGAGAAATATTCGACTAGAGCGCGGACAAGCGTAAAAAAGGCCAATTTTCGGTAACTCAGGGGTCATAATTCCGAAGTTCCTGGGCCGATTTGGCTAGTTATCAAACTTGGCCAAGGATTTATAGTCAAACACATGTTGTTCATGTTTGGTGAAGATCGGATGAGAAATGATCGATTTAGAGTACGGACAAGAGTAAAGGGGCAGATTACGGTAATTCATGGGTCATAATTCCGAAGTGCCTGGGCCGATATGGCTAGTTATCGACCTAGGCCGTGGGCTTATGTTCAAAAATAAATTTGTTAAAGTTTGGTGATGATCGGATTAGAAATGACTGACTTAGAGTGCGGACAAGATTTGTTACAGACGGACACACGGACAGACAGAAGTAAATCAATATGTCTCCCACCACACCGTGGTGTGGGAGACATAATTCCTAAATTATAGTCTGCGAAACTTCAAATGTATATTGAGATTATTTATGACGATGAGCTGTAAATGCTTATGTCGAAATAAAGCTTCTGTTTAGTTCTTATTATTCTGGTACCTTCATTTCTTCTTCAGGTTGAACCATCGTCATGTTTGATTTTCTCCGTCACAATTGTGAAGGGTTACAACATAACCAAAGGATATAATCTGTGGCCCAGTCTCTGTAAGTCCTCTAGTTTTTTTATTTCGTAATCCAGAAATTAGGCAAAGGTTCATCCACTGTAGCCATTATTACATTCCTTCCGGAATTGTTTAAGACCGGATGCCGCTTTCTACCGTATGTCATACAAAAATATACTCATTTGAATAAACCTTGTGTATGAAAAATGCGGAAATCTTTCTCTTTGAAAGTATTTTCGGCTACACACGAATTATTTAATAGATTGTTTCAATACTGACTTTCAGATGTTAGCGTTATGTTTATGTAACTGTTCAATCAGTTAAAGGTTCACCGTAACAATGTATCCCAAATTTGGACGATTTCTACCAACATTTAGGGGCTAAAATACACCACCCACCCGAGCAACATTTTCGCTATTTTTAATAATATAATCTGAAAGTGGATCCTTCGGAAGCATCAAGAACAAGGCAAACAGTGATAATTGCAGACTCGGTTTGATTGAGTTTGTTCATGAGTAGTAATGGAAAATGCAACACTGCCCACGCCCCAAAGTACCGGCTTAAGCAGTATTCAATCTTCAAATTTAAATGAGTTGAAATCAATGATCCCGAGGGACCAGAAAATATAACAACACTGAGATGAAGTCGGGATGACTTTTTTACGGCCGCCACACAACACTTAACACCAGCTGCTGTAAAGTAAATAAAATCTGGAAATTAGATCCCTCGGAAGCATCGAGAACAAGGCAAACTGTGAACATTGCAGACTCGGTTTGATTGAGTCTGTTTATGGGCAGTAATGGAAAATGCAACACTGCCAACGCCCACTAGCACCGGGTTAAGCAGTATTCAATCTTCAAATTTAAATGAGTTAAAATGGGTTATAGACAACGTGCAAATCAAATGTTATACATATAAATCACATTCTATTTCTTAATAAATCAAGCCTACTTGTGTTTCATTCAGAAAAGTTTGGGGTGCCAATAGTTTCCTTCTATTTTAAATGTCAAAGTAAGCTTACTTGTATAATTTTGATTTTAGATAAAGATACGTTAAAATGTAACATACATAACAGTTCCTACTCAAAGTTTCCATCTTAAGAAATTAGCAACATTGAATGCACCCCAGCTATTGCATTGATATGATTTTAACTTAGATAAACTATGTTTACTGAACATGCACACATGACCGTTATAATTGTTTTGGACTTAACCCTGTTACTATTCTCAATTATAGGATGTCAAACTACAGTAAAACAATGGAAGCTCTTTCAGCATCACTGTAGCATAGATTTTTAAAACTAGTAACAAATACAAAAAACTTATTCATTCAAAAATTGGCGTATTTCAACTGTAACATAAAAATTACATTGGTATGGATCTGTGTTTAAAACATTAAGTCTAGTTACTATTTTTATCTAAATCCAGTAACGTATGTTTCAGAACTACACATTATGACAGAAATATACTAAAATTTGGTGTGACGGGTTGCGAGAAGTCACATTTTTGGTATCAGTATCAAAATAAGTTTATCATACATGCATAGATGCATATGTACATACACACAGAGTCTGCACTATGTGCTTGGAACACGTCAATGGTGCATTGATGTCTTTATAACATATTTGTAAAAAGTCTTTTTAGTTATGTTCTTTATTCCATAGTAAAATCATTGAGCTACATCATAAAATGGATTGGAACATACGTTACTTTGAATATTAATTACGACATTATCAATTAGTATTGCTTATACGACTAAATAACAAACATATACGACACACGACTTCTTGGTACCAGGACTTTCTCAATCTATAGCTGCGAAGCTCTGTACTATCTGTTTATAATGTCAAGCAAATACATGACTATGGATGTATTCGTAATAGTTAGGTACTTTTTCAGAGGCATACGCATTGAAAGGTTTTTGCTTAATGATGTCGAAGGGATTTGCCATTGTGATATATCTGAAAATTTCTGTTTCAAATAAAACGTCCAAGCACCAGCAGAAGGTACATCAAAGATTCAATATAATTTATATGTTTCATAAATTGCTTTGACAGGTTTAAAACTGTATAAACTCATTTCTGTTTGTGTAATCAGATAGGGCTTTGTCTTTTAAAAAGAAGTCGTCAATACTAAGCTGAATTGTGACAAAAATATGCAATTTGCATTTAAACATAAACTTTATAAATCCTTTCAAATGTATAAAAGCATTACTGTTTGTACAATGATCTTTTTCACTAGACTTTTAAAAGAAAGTGACGATTTCATTATATTTTCTAGTTGTTTTACAAAGATACATGTATATGTAATATCTATCAGGCAGCCATTCTGATATAAATCAATTTTACATTGTAGCTACATTCAAAATCATTTGAATGAAAATTGAGAGTAACATGTTTCGTTTTAAAAGAAATAAAAGCAAAGCTTCAATTAAAGTATTATTGTAACGTCTTTTATTGTACGCGTTTTGAAAATGGCGCTGCCGTGATTAAAACAAGAGAAGAAGCTCATGTTTGTAACGTAGTTTTCGACTTCTATTACAGAAATGATTACTTAGATCTTATCCATATGCATATTTGCAAACTTATTTCTGGAGGCCAGTTTGAAAATTACAGAACAGTATTTCATTAGATTTAACCGAATAGCCAAATTTCAATTCCTTGAACACTTATTGTGTTTGTTTTATTATATTGAATATTTGAACAGTAGTAGCTCATCAATATTTGTACATGTAATCTGTAATCCTTTTTTAACATGTTTAAATCAATATCTGGTGGTTCCACTATAGACATTTTTAAGAACTAAACCTCTTTGATATGTACATGTTTGATCGGATTTAAGGCAGTTATATGGAACTTTGGAAAATGGTTGCCGTGTAAATTTGAGTGATTTAATTTCTACGTACATAATGTCTACTCAAAAGACCCGAGCATGAAAGTCAGTAAAAAATATGAAAACTTTGGTGGCATTAAATCATGTGTTACATAGTATTATAATTTCGAATTAAATTGAAATAGCTGTCATCTTCAATAAAGAACTGTATTGCTTGATCTGCTTCCCTTTCGGTGTTCCCCATAGGGAACTTCCTTTACAATTTTGCGGTCGTATCAGCTTTTGCAATACTTTCATCATTTCTACTGCACTAGCAAAGACTAGTCCTGTCAGTATGCGTATCGCCCAGAAATGAAACAACACATTAGGGTCCTGTTCCTTTGTAAAGAATTAAAAGTTCTTAAGATTTCCCACGGCCTTCTTGATATATACTTACGCATAAGAACTCAAAACACGAGTTATTCTACGATAAACCACACTTGGGAACTTATTATTTCTAAAATAATTCTTTCCGGAAATTGTTTTAAATTACATCCTTTTGCTAGATGCAGTGATACTGAATTAGAATATGAGATAAGTAGCACATGCTTTTAGCAACAACAATACAATAATAATACAACAATACAGCCAGCATTGAGTCTCATTTAAAACATATTTGCTTATTGGTGTAAGTATTTTCCAAGGTGTCCGCTTAAAAACACGTTACCGTGCAAATATATTTCTAATGTTTATGTTACGTGGTCGTTAATATGAAAACACACATTTCAAATACTGTGTTATTGTGTGGGAAACATTTATTAGAAGCAATGTGTTATTTGTATTTCTAGACATATAGATGACCTTCTTGTGATAAAAGGAACAGACAAAATGTTAGTTTAACATAATCGTCATTTCATTTAGCAGAAATTGTATATCCATGATTATTGCGTCTGATGTTTCCTTCAGTTGAATACATTTGCACGTCAATACTTGAATGAGAGTTAATGCAACCAACGTAGAGAAAACTAGCATTCTGATTATTAAGTTAGGTAGTAAACAAAGTATTTATGTTGACATGGCCATTACCAAGTGCATGTATGAAGCTTGTATTGAGAAAACTAACAAAACACAAGTTGAGCTGAAAATTGGCTTTAAATAAAGCCATAAGGCATATACCGGTATACACATATCAGAAGCCAACAATGACCAGATATGTTTCATTTTAGACATATCTCTATACACTGATCTCTTGGTCATTGATAAAATGTGGAACTTTCAACAAATCAAAGCACGTCCGACTCGTCAAATAATAATAATTTTACAATTTTTACTTATTTTCGACAAGTCACAAAATCAAAAATAATTGCAATTTACAAATTAAAAACCAAAATGTATTTTTGGAAGAAAATGGAATAGCGTCTTGTCGTGACTTTTTGTGAATATATGTTTTTCTAGTAAACAGTTTAGCAGTATACTTGACTTCAGTGTGTGTTTGATTGATTTGTTACCACTGTGATTAAAGTGACCTTAACCCTTATCTATACCATTGACTTATTTACTATGTTTCTCTTTTAGTTCGTAAGTCGGATCCTTCTATAAAACTGACCATCGGGAAGGCACTTAATGGTACACAGCGAACCAAACATTTTAACATTGGCGCCAATCCAGAATGGAATAAGACTTTCGATTTCTTCCTCGACCCATCTGCCGATCACGAATTGGGTAAGTATAAGTCAATGCATTTTTTTGTGATTTTCAGCCATTTCAAAGCTTAATAAATTGCTGCCGAAAATTTATCTAAATATAATCTCTTCCACTAGAAACATTATAAAACATGTATGCGGTAGTTACAAAATACTGTGCTACCACTCATGCGGAAACGTTCTGGCAATAAAGAACCTTGTTGTTCTAAATATATAATTACTTTTGGTCACACATTACATAAGTCATATGATCAAAACGTACCAAATATCGGAACAATTTGTGTTGGCCATGTACCGAAATCAAAGATTTTATTTTAAACTTCATACTGGTTAATATATCATATGTATCAGGCAATAACATGGTCACAAATTATATTAGTGTTTCTATCATCATTATTTCATGCTGAAAACCTAGCATTTGGATGTTATGTCAAATTTTCATCTCTTTTAATATAATGGTTAAGATAGTCCGTACAGCAGAGAACATTGAAATAAGACTTGTGAAATTACTGTAATGAACATTTACACTTTTAGATTTTAATGTAACTTAGCACAGCGTCTTACGTAGTATATGGTTTATCAAATATCGAGTCATTCTATGATATTAATCTATTCATTTTACAACTTCTCGTCACACAAGTATACCTGAATATTTTTCTAAACTAAACGTGAACAAGCATGCATAGAGATACAGATGAGAAGTATTGAAATATGCCTGTTAAATGATCAAATATTTAATCAAATTTAAAATTTTGTTTCTAAGATATGGCGGGAAAAGAAGATAAAATTATTTTGCCCAAAAACAAAATTCGTTGTTGTTGTATTTGGTGTTTATTATGTTATAGATCTAATATAGCCACAGATTGTGTGCTAGAGAGAGAACACAAACACGTGTTGATAGTTCTAAATTTTATTGACCACTGGCTATTCCAGGTATATGTGTGGCGGGAAGATACTGAGCATGCGCATTATAACATTCTAAATATATTCACATATAAATCATTCAATATACAACACTCCCCTTGTTTTAGAAAAAATACAGCACAATATAAAAACATAAATACTTGTACTTATATAATCAAGTCTGAAAAATAATATTCATTTATAGCATGGTTTATATACTAGTATCAGCCAGTGTGTTATTAGGATATAAGGAAGATATTATCAAGATTATTATCAAAGAAATCGTAAACAAGTCTCTAGTGCTTTCCCACAGTCACTGCTAATGGCTATTCCAACAGATGTGATTACTTTGTCCAGTCTTTCTAACAGTAAAGCTTATTCGGTTTCACCTGTCTACCTGATCTAGTGGTTGTAAATAATTGTGATTGATCTGGCACTTTCGCGGGAGATTCGGACTCTGTAGGGGTATTTTGACTTGTTTGTTCACTTGAACTAGATTCCCGGGGTTCGTGTAACCTTGATGGCTGCTCTGTTTGTTTTCATAGGCCAGATAGGTCAGGAGCTGTGTTTAAGAATCGATGGTTTCTGCGATAAACCGTTCCGTCTGAGGTCTGCACGTGGTAGGAGTGTTCATTATGTATGGATATAACCTTGGCTGGTTCCCAATATTTTTCTCTTTGAATTCTAACGGGTTTCCCAATATTTACAGGGCTCATTTTGCGCGCATTCTTATCATAGTGCTGTTTGCTACTTAATTGCAACTCTTTCATTTTCTTTCTTGCGTCGCCATGATCTATGGTTTGTGGCAATAGCTGCTTGTTAGTTGTTGGAATAAGTGACTTTAATCGTCCGCCCCTAAGAAGTTCAGCGGGAGACCATCCACATTTAAATGGTGTATTCCTGTATTCTAATACGGGCAAGTAAGGCTCTTTGTTGTCATCTTTAGCTTTTTGAAGTATGCGTTTTGCAATTTTAACATACACTTCACTGAGACTGTCGAACTCGCGTGCGTAGGGCTTGATGTTTCATGTACAATGTTCCACTGTTTTAGGAAATTTTGAAACTGTTCGCTTGTAAAGCATGTGCCGTTGTCAGTTTTAAGTTTGTCACAGATACCAAATCTACTGAGATGTACTTTAAGTTTCCTAATGATAGATGTACTTGTAGTGCTGGTCAATAGGTCAAACTCAAAACCGGCTATATGCATCAACAAGAACAATAAAATCTTGACCATTCCATGTAAATAGATCACATGATAAAAATTGCCACGGTCTTTGGGGCACGTCGTGGGGATGCAATGGTTCCTTGGTATTTGAGTCTCTGTGCTTGTTGCAAATCTGACAATGAAATACGTATTCTGTAATTTGTTTTGACATTGATGGCCAAAACATTATATCCCTAGCCCGTCTAGTCGTTTTTTCTACTCCAAAATGACCTACATGCACAGCGATAGTCATGTCTTGTCGTATTGACTTTGGTATGATGATTTTTTGACCTTTAAATACTATATCGTCTGTAAAAGACAATTCGTCTCTATGATTCCAGTAGTCTAACACAGCCAAGGGACAATTTTGTCTATCTTCAGGCAATCCGTTAGAAATGACACTGATAAGCGTCTGTAACTGGGCATCATTGCGAGTTGCAGTTTGAATTTCTTGCAATTTCAGATCGCTAACTGGCAGTGATTTCAGTACTGTATGTACGTGAGTATCTAATCCGTCAATCAGATCAGGAAATGTGTCAGTTACGTAATTCCGACTGAGAGCATCTCCAAGAGCAATATCTTTACCTCTGTTATGTATTACTTCAAGGTAAAAATCTTGAAGTTGTAACAACATTCGTTGTAACCTAGGCGGCGCACTATTAAGTGGTTTTCTCATTACCGATACTATCGGTTTACAGTCAGATTCAACAACAGTGCACCGTCCGTAAATAAAGTGTTTGAATCGATTGCAGCGAAATAAAATTGCAAGCATTTCTTTCTCAATTTGAGCATAACCTGTCTCAGTCATTGTCAGAGTCTTTGAAGCGTATGCAATAGGTTTCCCATTTTGCAAACAACATATACCAAGGCCTTTGGACGAAGCGTCCACTTGCGACATAACAGGCTTGGATGAGACATAGTAACTAAGTACAGGTGCTTGCGTAATTACCGCTTTGACCTTTTTGAAAGCTTCAGTTTGGGCGGAATCCCATCTAAACTCTACGTCATTACGTAACACCTCTCGCATGAGGCTTATTACTTCAGCAAGGTTTTGCGAGAATTTGGTACGTAATCATCCCCAGCAGGGTTTCTAGCTCAGCGCGGTTTGCTGGAGTTTTCATTTTGAGAATTGCGCTAATTTTCTCAGGGTCAGGTTTGAGTCCATCGGCACTTATCACGTGACCGAAATACTTAACCTCTTTCAGACCTATTCTCAGTTTTTCAGGGTTAAATCGTAAACCTATGCCTTTGCTCGGTCAAGGACATTCCTTAGGTTGATGTCATGATTTGCACGTGTGCATCCGAACACTAGTAAATCGTCAATTATTGACGTCACACCTTGTAACCCTTCAAACGTCTCGTCAATTTTCCTTTGAAAAATGTCTTGAGAACATCGAATTCCCATAGGCAGCCTTAGATATTTGTACCGTCCAAATACTGTGTTAAATGTTGTTAGTGAGGAGGAGCGGTCATCTAACTTGATCGACCAGTAACCTTTGGTCGCGTCTAGTACACTAAAGTACTTGGCACCATGAAGTTTTAACGTAATGTCGCCAGTGGAACGTAGTGGATAGTAGGGTCTTTGTATGTTTTCATTTAATGCTTTAGGATCTAGACAAAGTCTTAGCTTCCCAGATGAAGGTTTCTCAACACATACAAGCGAATTAACCCAATTTGTAGGTTCTGTAACCTTACAAATGATTTGTTTTGACTCCATTGAGTCAGGCTCTGCTTTGAGCTTTTCTCTCAATCCAAAGGGTACTTTTCTTGGTGGACAAACAACGGGAACAGCATTTTTCTTCAAATGCAATGAACATGTTCCGGGGAATAACCCTATCCCATGAAACAATTCTTTGTATTCGCTAAGTACAGCGTCCTTATCAAGGTCAGATTTACTCATGCATGGATTCATTCTTATTGATTGCGTATGTTAACTTTATCAGATTTAAATCTACAGATGTTTTGAGGCTTCACAGCGGGGAAGCAGAACTCTCTATAACATAAAAATCGGAACACACTGACCTGTTATGGTATTTACAGTGTAACTGTATTTTCCCAAGCACTGATAATCGGTCACCTGTGTAGGATGTTAACCTTGCATTGGATGGTTCCAAGGGGTGCTTAAGGTTTAACTGCTTAAATGTGTGATTTGGGATGCAGTTGATTTGTGACCTTGTGTCCATTTTGCAACTTACATTTGATAAATTATCTGTCTTGCCAATCAAAACATTTACAAAAATTTGATCAGGAGTAGATGAAAAAGAATTTACTGTGTGTATAACGAATTCTTGGTCATTCTCACTGTCCGATTCGCATTTGTAATCCAGGTTGTCAGCATCATAATGTAACTCGTGCACTGATTTAGATTTGCACTGCTTTGAAAAGTGATTTAAACGTCCACAGTTGAAACATTTTTGCCCCTGTGCTGGACAGTTATTTAAAGCACTCGAGTGTTTATTTCCGCACTGTTCGGATTTTTTGTTCTGTCCTCGTTGATACCCTCTTTGTTGCTGCTCCGGCATCTTCCGGTCTTTCGTGTATAAAGCCTGATCGCGTCTGCCGCTTCCTCGTCCCCGGTGTCGATTTATTGCATCAACAGACTGTTGAGGTATTTGCGATCCGGTTGCGATGGCTTGCGCTTGCGACTGGCTCAATTCATACGTATGAGCTACATCCATGCATTTTTCTAGTGTCAGGTCAGAACCTTCCATGATTAACTTCTCTCGAACTTTGCTCGATCTTACTCCGAAAACAATGTGGTCGCGGATAAGATCATGTTGTATGCCCGCTGGATAATCGCAGTCCTTGATTAACGTTTTTAATTCTGTAACAAACTGTTCGAATGGTTCACTTTCTTGTTGCGTTTTGGATTTGAAAAGATACTTGTTATATATGATGTTACTTTTTGGTTTGCAGTATTCTTTGAATTTGTCGTAATATGATTTTAATTTCTTTTTCTGCTCATTGGATAAATCCCATGTTGAGTATATTTGTCGTCCCTTCTCGCCGACCAGAAACATTAAATAGTTGTACTGAATTTCCTCCGTTTTGCTAGCTAACGGTCCTTTAAACATGAACCCCGCATGTTCCTTTAATCTTTTAAACGCATTGTTTAAGTCCTTTGAACTCCAGTCCATTCGAGGATTCTGTTGGTGATTATTCTCCATCTTAAGTTAATTCACTTGTAAACGTTACAATTAAAAAAAATCCCTTGATTTTTTATGCACTGTTTTATTGTCAGAAGTTTTACTGTCACATACTGTATCCAAACTATTCTGACACCATGTTGTATTTGGTGTGTAATATCTAAATTTTACTGACCACTGGCTATTCCAGGTATACGTGTGGCGGGAAGATACTGAGCATGCACATTATAACATTCTAAATATATTCACATATAATTCATTCAATATACAACAGTTGTTAATTTATGTGTATTTTTATTTCGTTTTTGGGGCGGGGCTTTGCTCCGTCTCAATGGAATTAGAGATGGGAAAAATAAACTCACTGTACTTTTTAGTGCAACGGCAAATTACATCCCCCAGATTCTACATCCTCTGAAAGTTTAGTGCAGCAACAACGAAGCGCATGAACATGGCCTAATTACGGCTATTTTTAGAATGCAATCGCTTGCGACGTCATCAATACATGTTATGTGTACCACGTGATGCTACAACAAATACGATGGAAGTTTCTAAAAATATATTCTCAATAAATTTGACGGAAACCGATGTTCCAAGGTTGAAGTTTCGCTCAAGTGATATAAATGAGCATTTAGAATTTGAGCTGAAACGTTGGCTCGAATGCTGGGGATTATCTACCAATGGAAATAAAACGGAAATTAGTTGTACATAGAAAAGGTTCGAAAAGTATTCAACAATCCAACAATTCTAAGTCTAAAAACTAAAGAAAGGGTATAAGTTAAACTTTATTATTTTAATCCTTCATTCCAAAGGGCAATAAAAATGTAAAATGAATATTGTTACCGCTCTTGTTACCTTTGCATATATTTCTATTTGATGTCAAGCAAAACTGAACCATTTGACCGAACATATTATTTATGAAAAAAGAGCAGTACTTTAATTTAAATGTACATTCTAATATAAAATTCCATAATTATAAGTTTCAATTAATGTTACTGATTTGCAATGAAAAGTGTAGCTAAATTAACTACTTGTCAATTTTATCATTGAAGGTGTTTTAAGTGTATACAGGTAATTATATAGATGTTGGAAAGACAGACATTGTCATTGCTGTTGACAAGGAAAGGCGGTACGAGCAGTAAGTACGAGACATATAACAGACTTGAAAAAGGAGCCAACACCATTCAAGTTTTTCCAGTAACAGCCTGGATTAAATATTTAAGTCCGCTTTTGCTATTGATTAATATACGAAAATATTATTGAATCGGCAAATTTTAAGGTGACTGATTCTGTAAAGTGATCTGATAGACTAAGTGAAAATGATAAGAACATAAACAAGGATTTCCATAAACGCTTTTTTAGATACGATAATACTATTTAACATATATGAATTCACAGTACTATGTAAAATAACTACATTTAACAGCATTTTGTTTGTTTTTGTAAACCAAAGATAAAAAGCTAGTTATTTTGAAATATAAAACAAGTACTAATACAGATGCTAGACTTGAGAGAAAAATTATGTAATTAATTTGCTGGAAGCCGCCATATTGGAATGAAGCTTGGACATTTTGCATTGACGTAAGAACGGGCACAAATATCAGTGAAGCGCTGTCGCAAGTTTTGCAAAGATCTTTTCAAAGATGAATATCATTTTCAAGCAGATAAGCAGATTCTTGATTTTGTTCACAGAAGTGCTTATTTATTTATTTATTTATTTGTTTGTTTGTTTGTTTGTTTGTCTATTTTTTATTTTGCATTTATTTATTCAGCAAAGTTGGTCTGGTGTCATTTCTGTTTTCTGATGATCGCATCCATTAACTTTAGAGAGATCCGTAACAGCAGATTAATAGAGGATATTACACAAGTGTCTTTTCATATTGAATTGTTGAATAATATCATAAAATGCGAGACTCTATCGAGTATTTAATCAATATTAATAAATGCAGTGTGGAAAGTCACAACTGTTATATTCTTTTTGATCACATGTTAACTTTTCCTGTCGTACCATCAAAAATTCTACTATCTTTTATTATATAAACAAGTCAGTTTTACCAACGTCTCCTATATCGTAAACGCTTTCGACGTCAAAGCTTTACTGCACTAGTGTACTATCATTTTTGTCGAGCCCGCTAACGGTGAGCTGGACTTAGTCGTCACACTTTTGATAGATCGGTGTATGTGCGTTTGTGCGTCCGTCAGTGCATGCGTTCGTCCGATTTTGTCCGGACCATTACTTTGACATGCATGGACCAATCTTGTTTATATCTGGTATGAATGTTAACCTCAATGAGAAGGAGTGGCTTGCGCAAACCCTATGATCCTATCTCAAGGGTCAAGGTCAAACTTATTTAATGGCTTTATTACACTCCCGTGACGTCAAACATGTGATAAATTAAAATTCCTGAAGCTGAAATGAAAATAATAATAATATCAGCCTTAACAAACAATCACGACCGCACCCTTTTCATTGAGGTCATTTTATCCGTATTGCGAATACCAGTGCTTAAAGCATCACATGGTACGCCCAGATGAGCTGCATATAGAGGTTTGAACCCCCCGGTCCGGTCAATGGTGCCATCATATACTATTTATGAAAGAAATACTACACACTTCCCTACCCATAGAACCTTACCAACAAGTGCGTTTAATTAAAAAATTTAAAAAGCTATCAACTGTTGTTTTCGCATAATAAACAGTTATCAAAAAAAAATTTTTTTTAATGTTTCAAGTGACTTACTTTTGCGTAAATCTAACGGCAGCTCATTCCAAAGTTTTGGACCAGTAGTACAGACACTTCTATCATTGAATGTTTTGCACTTGTTGTACGGTAAAACTTAACGACAATCAGAATTTTCGGACGATCTCAAACCTTTTCTTCTTTCTAAATATAGAAGTGCTCTGCCAGTGTGACAGCTATACATGAACCAAAGTATCTTGAACTCAATTCTTGCTTTCACCGGCAACCAATGTAAGTGATACAATGCTTGTTTAGAACTGTCAAATTTCCTCCTGTTAAGTACAAGTTTTGTGCACATGTTTTGAATACGTTGCATCTTACGCACATCACAGTTAGCTACATTATACAGTATGACATTGAAATAATCCTGGCCAGATGTTGTGAAATTACTAGCGGCAAAACTAAAATTTCAGTGGTTGCTTTTATTAAGTATTTTCGGATGTTCTTTATTCGTAGGTAATTCAACATGGCTGTACGACATTTGTGATTTATATGATATTATTATTTTATCTTTATTTTCTCGTCAAGAAATGTACCGGAGATATCTAATTGTGCTCTCACGTTTGACATCATCACCAGCAATGTTAATGGAATTTGTAAAACATTTGTTCAATTGAGGTCTGCTACCAAACATAATAAATTCAGTTTTGAAGGTGTTTATTTTCAGTTTGTTTCTATTCATGAAGTCATTGATTATAACTGCACACCTTTCAAGGTCTCCGATCGCTTGTGGTTCTACGGAAACAGAAAAACTGTAGACTGATATAGATTTTGGAAAGACATCAAAAAGAGTTCCAGCATGGGAGAGGTATAGCCACGGACTAAGGCAACTAGCCAGGGGCACACACACTGCATTCAAGATGGCGGTCTGATGAATATACGTTGCTGATATTAATCTTACAAGTACGAGGCCTTAAAAAGGAGTCTATCCATTTAAGAGCTGTATCACAGACGCCATATTGTGGTTTAAGGACATCTAGAAGAATGTCGTGGTCGACAGTGTCAAAAACCGCACTTAAGTCAATCGTAAGAAGGGTCGTGACTTCCCTTTTCTCCATACCACTTAGAAGATCATTGACCATCCGAAAATAGCAAAACTAACTCTGAAGACGTAGTATTCAGTTCATTGATGATATTTTTCACTTTATCTTGAGTCAACTCAGTAAATTTGTTTAAATTTTGTATATCCTTTACTTAATGTTCAAAGTTTTGGAATTCACTTAGGGATTGACGTATTTTTGAGATTTTTGCCACGAAAAAGTCAGCAAATGTTTCGGCCAATGAACTATTAGACACACCTTGAGGCAGTGGATTTTCAGATTTGGTACCAGTTAAATCAGATACCAATCCATACAGACTCTTGGAATAACCTACAGCGTTCTCTATGTTTTCAATGAGTGTGTTCCTTTTTTGACGTTTGATTTCAACATTATATTAATTTCTTACTTGTTTATACGACTCAAACTGATCTGTTTTACCTTAACGCCTCTCTGTACGTTCTGACTTTCTGGCGTGTTGGTTATGATGTTGCAATTTTTATTGAACCGCGGTTTGGATGCTCTTTGAATTACAGTGTTTTCTATTTAGGGGAGCGTGCTTATTCAGGACATCCTGTATTTCCGATTTAAACTCTTTCACAAACTTGTCTATGTTCTGTGAATCAACGTTTATTGCACTTAGGTTGCTTGAACATTCTAATTCGTTCAAATTTGTAAAGTTTCTAAATGACACGTTCCTGCTAGTAATAGTCTCTCATTAACATCTAAGAGAACCTTAACAACACAGTGATCAGGTAAAAATGATCCAGGCTCACACTTCTCTACATGAACACCATTAAGTGACTCAGTTATGACTAGATCCAAGCTATGTCCTCCTGTATGAGTACTGAAATCAACGTGTTGTTCCAGGCCCATTGCTACTAGGGAGTCCTTGAAGTTTGTAATATAACTGTTGTCATCGTTTATATGCAAGTTAAAATCTCCCATTTTAAGTAAATTGTAATAATGTGGTAAAATATTTTCGATGAAATAAAACAAAATCAGCAATGAACTGGTTACCAGTCTATAAAGCCGGGGGTGTATACACACCCACTACGTGTATGGTTGAATTTTTGAAAACGCGTTTCCAAATACCATATTCGAACAATGCCTTGAGTTACCCTTCGCATATTGATTGTGTTTCTACAAGTGATCGCAACACCACCGCCTTTTTGATCTTTTTTAATATTTACGCTTAATTTATATACATTCTGGTTCAATCAGAAGTTTCAAACTGATGCCGTTTCTCGTCCGAGTACTAAGTTTCGTTCAAAAGAGCAATATCTATTCTCTCATCCATGGGGTATTGGCACACACAATCATTCACAACAGATCTACAGTTCAGAGTAATGCAAGATACATGTTCGCGTTTATCTTTATACTGATTGCATTTCTTAGGGTATATCAAATGTTTATAGTTGACGCCATTTTGTTTAGGAATTTCTCTACTCTTATCACCTCGTATACTTCTATGAGTTTTCTTTTTACAGGATAAATTGTGTAAGTTTTCCATGAACAGGCTCAATCAAACCGAGCCTGCAACATTTTCGTTTTTGTCGTGTTGAGCGACCTGTGAAGTTTCCGCTTTTCTCTATTTTAATCCTATATGCCACAGGGTCTAGTTTTCCTACTCGGCTATTGTTAGATACCGTAGATCCAATATCCATTAGTTGATCTCTTGTGTAGGTATACTTTACAGGTGAACGACAGTTTATGTCTGATGTAAATTCATGAAGAAAATTATCAAATATTTCACTGGATACAATCCACTGAATCACTGAGCTACCACAAAATAGAAGCACACACAGAGTACATGCATATTCATTATATCCAATTTTCAGCACAATCTTAACACAAATAATAGAGTAATTATTTTAATATTCAAGAGCAAAGTAAACACGTCTGCCACATGCGGCGACAATGTAAATATTAAATAACTTAAATCCTGTGTATATTCGTGCTGTCTTGGAGTTGAACTATTATCGTTTCTGGTGACTACTATGGCTGTTGCATGAAATATAATACTGGCATTGCAGGGAACGAGTGATTGAATTCATGTTTTTAAACACTGAAACTTTCTTGGGAAGTCCGTGATGTTGAATATTAGGGGAAATAATTTGAATGAACCATTTGCTACTGAATATCAATGCTGCTGTAACGTGTTATGGGAGATTGATACACACTGTCACTGGTCATGTTGCACATTGTTGTCCTGTTAATAAACTACTTTCATCTTATTTAATCATAACCTAACTATTGTTGAACTTTAATCTGGGAGCTATTGTTTGATTACACATATCCTGAAAAATAACCAGGAAAGAATATGATACTTATAATTCGGCAAAATTGAATTAATGCAAATTAAAGACATGTTTAGAAGTTGGAAGAACATGTAGTATCCACATAACACTCCTTTCGAAATTAGCCGCGTGTCCACTCTCATTTTCTGAATGCACTTTCACACATTTATTACAATGATGTCGTTCTTTTATTTATTAATTACAGATAAGTAAATATTTGATACTCTGCATTCAAGATATTATATGGATTTAAAGCTTTAGTTTTGTAGTTTTGTTTTAATATTCAACTTTTTTAACATAGTGAAATTGTGCCACTTGAGTTGTGCTTAAACATTCTGTATATCTTAATCTTTATACAATAGAATAGAAAATAGGGAAACTTCACAGGTCGCCCAACAGGACAAAAACGAAAATGTTGCAGGCTCGAATTGAATGAGCCTGTTCATGGACGGTAGTGGAAATGCATGCTACCGCCCACGCCCTCTAGCCACTCAACATTTACACATGTTTAAAGTACAAAAAAGCAATTTAGAGACATCTGCAGATGTATTCAAACGGCGGTGAACATAGAACCTTCATTGATACACGTGTTGAGGCGTGTAATTCCATAAAGAGCGGCGTTTGGTCCCCAGATAAAGTAAAGGGTTTCCCCCAAACGAGAAAACAATGGGCAGAACTAAACAAACTAGAATTTAGAACGGGGATCTGAGGTTATGGAGCCTGCGTATCACAGGAACTGTCAAAAGACAAAATTAAAAAGCAGGCACCATATCCAAGGGGTGATTATACGATACCCAAGGCTATGAAAGCGGGAGTATTGGAACCACCCAGGCCGAAATTGTCAAGTGGAAAAACTAAACAGTACCAATAACACGACATAAAAGTCGTGCTGAACGATACAAGTCTGATACAAGACTTATATCCTGTTTATGATTTTGCTATCTTGGAGTAGAATTATAACCGTATCTTTGAGTATAGTTTTCACCATCATATCTTGGAGTTGAACGTTTACCATCATATCATGGAGTTGAATATTTACTTACAGGTAATTATAGACTTGAATTTTGAGTGATGCTGATAAATCTTCTTCTTCCGATGATGTACATAAATCCCACTCTGGGGCATTGTCGTACAGTGTGATATGTACAAGACTGTGTGAGGCGCGCAGGTATATACATGTGCAGGTTAAACGATAAAAACCGTGGTCCCGTGACTACGGCGTGGCATCCAAACATCTCTTGAAGGCCTCGACGCTGTCGACCATGGTGGCTTGTTCGGGAGGCTAGTTCCACAGTCTGGTGGATGAGGGGAGGAGGTATAGAGGCAGATGTCAGTGTGGCAGAAGGGGAGAAGGAATTTGACGGAGTGACCCCTTGTGTTGATGGAGGCTGAGTGGGAGTACCTCTGTGCAGGGATGTCGATGAGGCCGTGGCTGATACGGTAGACCATCATGAGTTTAGCATTGAAACGGCGATGTTAAAGGGGATGCCAGCCAATATCTGCAATCATCTGACTGGTGCTGCTTGTTGTGCGGTAGTTCCCCTTTGACGAATTGTGCGGCGCGGCGCTGAACTGTCTCCAGTTGTGTGATATTTGACTTCGTATGCGGGTCCAAGGTGGCGCTAGCATACTCACGGATGTGCCTAATAAGGGTTTCATAACACTATGCCTTGCTGTCTTGTGGGCAGGTTGTCAGGTTCCTCCTGAGGAATGTGAGGCTTTTGTTTGACTTCTTTGCAGTGGATGCGATGAGGGCATTCATGGACAGCTTTTCGTCGACTTCGAGGTACTTACCACCCTTCACTGTCTGCAACTCACTGCCATAGATGCGGTAGGTGGTCTTGATCGGGTTCCTTTTCCTAGTAATATGAACGACTTCGCATTTGCTGGGATTGAAGGACATAAGCCAATCTCGTTCCCATGATTGGAGTCTGTCTATGTCTTCTTGTAAGACTTTTGTATCATTTGAGGTACGAATCTTCCTATACAAAAGACTGTCTATAGCGAACATGCGTGATGTGGAAATAGCTTGGGTTGGGAGGTCATTTATATAGAGCAGGAAGAGGAGGGGTCATATGACTGAATCTTGGGGGACACCTGAGATCACTGGAGATGTGTCGGATGAGTTTCCCGCAACTAGAACTTGTTCTAATGTTGCCTGTGACACTTTTTGTCGTGTTAAGCGACCTGTGAAGTTTGATTATCACAGCAGCGTTGTTTGTGCCGTGTGGCGGCCGTAAAAAGTCTCCCCGTACATTCAATCAGGGCTGTTATATTTTGATCTTCTCAGATCGTTCAGCACGACTTTTATGTCGTGTTTTGGTACGGTTTGGTTTCTCAAAAAGACCATTTCGGCCTGGGTGGTTCCAATACTCCCGCTTTCATAGCCTTGGGTATTGTTTAATCACCCCTTGGATATGGTGCCTGCTTTTTAATTTTGTCTTTTGACAGTACCTGTGATACGCAGGCTCCATAACCTCAGATCCCCTTTCTAAATTCCAGTTTGTTTAGTTCTGCCCGTTGTTTTCTCGTTTTGGGCAAACCCTTTACTTTATCTGGGGACCAAACGCCGCTCTTCATGGAATTACACGCCTCAACACGTGTATCATTGAAGGTTCCATGTTCACCGCCGTTTGAATACATCTGCAGATGTCTCTAAATTGCCTTTTGTACCTTTAGCATGTGTAAATGTTGAACTCTGCTCAACCCGGGGCTAGAGGGCGTGGACGGTAGCATGCATATCCACTACTGTCCATGAACAGGCTCAATCAAACCGAGCCTGCAACATTTTCGTTTTTGTCGTGTTGAGCGACCTGTGAAGTTTCCACTTTTTTCTATTTTGTTGATATTTGTTTGCCAGGAAGCTCAGGATCCATTGCATTACGTTGATACCATAATAATGTAGTTTGCAGGCTAGTCGTTCGTGGGGGATCTTATCGAAGGTCGTGCTAATGTCAGGCAAGATGGCATCGATCTGCTCCCCCTCATCGAGGGTGCTGATAAGGGCATGCAGTGTGAGGATGAGCTCTCTCTCCGTGGACCTCCTCCTCCGGAACCCATGTTGCTGATCGAAAAGTATCCGATGCTTGTCGAGGTGGGCCATTATCTGGCTGTGTAAAACGTGTTCAATGAGCTTGCTGCAGGCAGAGGTGATGTAAATGGGCCTGTAGTTGGCTCTGTGGTCTCCCTTTTTGAAGACAGGCGTGACGTTGGCATTCTCCAATCCGTTGGTACTTCACCCTGTCGTACGGATGCTTGGAAGATGAGGGCTAATGAAGGGGCCAGCTCCCCTGTGTGGTCCTTCAGAAACTTTGTCGGGATGTTGTCAGGACCTTTAGTCTTGTGGGGGTCGAGACCGGCCAGAAGCTTCCGCACTCCCTCGGCTCCAACATGAAAGTGATGTATGTCAGGGTGGGGACTTGTACCGGGTGTTGGCATGTTGATCAGGTCCTCCTAGGTAAAGACACTACTTAACTGCCGGTTAAAGATTGTTGCCTTGGCAGCTGGGTCACTGTGTAACACCCCGTCAGACGTCGGGGAATTCATACGCCGCTGCTATTGCACTTCTTTCCCTTCACTAGTGAGTATAGCTTCTTGGGGTTGCGATTAGTGGTGACCATGTCGTTCATGTAGCGGTTGTAGACCTTCCTGCACTCAAAATGCATGTCCATTCTTGTCTGCTTGTAGATCGCGATGTCGGTTTCAGCGCCAGTTGCCCTGACCCGGTGGTATGTCCTCTTTCTTCTTCTGGAGAGGCACTTGGCTTTCCAGGATATCCATTGCTGGTTTTAACGAGTGAACGACATCTTGGATGGAACATGTTTCTGGATTGTCTTCTCCAAAAAGTCTATGAAAATAAAAACAAAGACAAATATCAAACAGAGAATGCCACGTACCAAAAACGCAGCCTCCCCAAAACGAAAACCACGGCACGCAGTCGTGCACATCACACACACACACACACACACACACACCCGCACAAAAGCCATCAACCGAGGACAAAACGAACAAACAAAGGAACACAGTGGGGCACCGTCTTGGAACGGTCAGTGGCAAAAACACCACTGGGGAGCTTAAACCGGTCTGAAGGTCTGCCAAAGGATGTTTATGTCAGTTTCATGGGTTTAACGGGGGTGAAGTTGAGAGTGAAGTCCGCTGAGCAAATGTTGTCGGTATCTGCTTTTTCCACAGCAGGATCTTCCGGCGCGGTGGCTTCAGTCGCGCTGCTGTGGTCTGGACCTGTATAAGGACAACGCCGTGGTCGCTGACTCCAGGTAGAGGTTTGCAACGATCAACCAGTGATGGGCGGCTGGTAATGAAATGGTCGAAGACGTTCTTCTCTCTAGTAGGAAAATTTACTGCTGGCTCCGAACTAGTGTCAAGCACTGTGTCCAGGAAGGGCTGGCTTATGGTCCGGGGGTACATGTTACCAGAAATGGTCAACATCAGGTAGGTTGATATCACCGCCAAGCCAGACAGTAGAGGTTGGATAGGCAAGATGAAGGTGGCGTATTTGTGTGCAGACGTCTTCCATGCAAGCTGCAGGGTGGTCTTTAGACAGAACCAATAATCAATGGGTCCTTTTCTCGGCAAATATGAAAGTTAAATTTTCACAGTTTAATGTTAACACAAAATTATGTTATGCTGACATACTTAGGAGTTGACTTCTTGTAATGAAAATCTAAAGAGCCAAATTTCTGATACAAATAAATTTGAAAAGCTTACGGTTGAATTAATTTTAGACAACAGTTAAATTATATAGATACAGAAAAAAACAACATATGAGAGTCTTCACCCGGAAGGCTGTGCTCTTGATTACAAATTTTATTTAGTTGATGTTTATCTTTTTACAGATATTTAGTTCAGACAAATAATCTGGAGTAAAAACGGTTCTTTTTTTCAACCTTCTTGTTCACAAACATTATTTTAGAGTTTAGCGTTACCATCACATCCAGATGTTTACTGAGAAGACCATGATAATATATTACATTTTTTTTCATTTTTAGAAATATGAATGCAGCCATTCTATATCCAATGTCCATCAGTTCTCTAAGAAAATCTCTAAAAATAGACTTGCATTTGTCACATAGTGACAAAGTAAGGGTAGAAAAATTATGTTGCTTTATATCCATAAATATGTTTTAGATACTTTATTATTTATGTAATGTGGTATATCATTACTAGTATTGACAATCGTTCATGTTTTTTGTTGTATATTATGTTATGTTAATGGTATGCTAATGCTGTTTGCACAGTATATCCCTCGAAAAGACTGTTCTATGTATTAGTTTAGTTCCAAAAACAATTAATTTTGTATTTGTACAAAATAGCGAAAAATTACAAAATTGAAATTTGGCTAGCCGAACTGTTGAGTTACGCTGACTTACCTGGGGCTTACATTGCAATAATTATTTTTATTATCCCCTGACGAAGTCGGAGGGATATAGTTTTAGCGTTGTCCTTCCGTCCGGAACCATATCTAGGAAGTGCTTGGGAATATTTAAATAAAACTTAATATACATGTTCACCTCTATGAGGGTATGCGGCCAATCAAGTTTCAGTCAGATTGTCACCAGAGTTATGGCCCTTAAAAGTTTCTAGTGTTAACTATATAGGGTACTATAAATATGGCAATTTCTGCTTCATAACTTGTGATATATCTGACCTAGAATTATGAAACTTAAACTTCCTTCCGCGCGGTCACTTTGGTTAAAGTTTTAATGCACTTCTCTTAATCTCTGTAATTAAATGATGGATTGTTTCAAAATTAAAATATCATCACCCGCATCATATGACACAAGGGCCATAACATTCACACAAATATTACATGAAATATCCCCCTTTTACTTAGAATTTCAGGTTAATTTTTGTTGCACTTTCGCTCTATCTCAATTATAACTAAATTGATTTAGTTTAAACTTAAAACAGTTGTTCCACATCATCTCCAACATTATATGACAATGTTCAATAACTCTAGTAGCAATTTTTCATGAATTATGCCCTATTTTGGCTAGAATGTAAGGATAATTTTGGTGCATTTTCACTCTATCTCTTTTATTACAGAGAGGATTTGATTCAAATAATAGTTGTTCCTCATCATCACCCACATCATATGGCACAAAGGCCATTACATTCAGTCCAGTATTGCATGAATTATTCCCCTTTTACTTAGAATTTCAGGCTAGTTAAGATTTGATGCACTTTCTCAATTATTACTAAGTGGATTTGGTTCAAATTTAAAACAGTTGTTCCACATCATCTCCAACTTCATATGACAATGTTTCATGAATTATGCACTCTTTTTACTTGGCGTTTCATGATAAAGTTTTTGTGCAATTTAACTGAGTATTTGTTCCACCTTATCACCCAATCATATGACACAAGTTATCATAACTCTGGCAACAATTTTTCATGAATTATGCCCCCTCAAACTTTTATTTAGAATTTAAGGATATTATTGATCCATTTCACTATATCTTAGTTATAACAGAGAGGATTTGATTCAAACTTAAAATAGATATTTAGCATCATCACTCACATCGTATGACATAAGGAACATAACTCTAGCACCAGTATTTCATGAATTATCTCCCCTTTTACTTAGAATATCTCTCTATCTCAGTTATTACGAAATGGATTTAATTTAGACTTGAAGTAGCTGTTCCGCATCATCATTCAGATCATATGACACAAAGTGCATCACTCTTTCATCAATATTTCATGCCTCATTTTTACTTACAGTTATACGTATTTAATGCTTTGATACATTTTATCTCTCTAAATACTCAAGCTATTGTCCAATATCTTCGTCCACATTGGAGTCATGAAACATTCCAGTGATAGCTCCAGCTATCTCAGATGTGCCACGTTTCACTATCCAGCATCGAAATAGTCGAGCGCGCTGTCTCATGCGACAGCTCTTGTTTAAAGTATGTGCTGTTAAAAACGATTTCATTATGATAACAGTTTATGATGTTTCAGTAGGTGTTAGATATAATAGTGTCCAATTCTACAAGTCATATCTGTAATAGACCCTGGTTGAAATTGTGTTCTAAGTGTTGTTCCTACTCTGAATTGTGCACATTCTTTTGAAGCTTGTCAATGTGTTTAAGGCTATATTCAGATGATACAGTTTGACTTGCATTCATTTATATCTACAAAATGGTTAAGATGTACTGAATGTAAAGTAGAAATTCTTAATGAGAGAGGGATTCCTGGTTAACGAAATCAGAAAATGTAAGAAAACCCGAGCAGAACCGTCAATAAGTCAGTTGACAAAAGGGAGTCTTTGAGAAATTTTGTTGATGCTCTGTTTTTGTAAGCTATCTTAACGGTCATTGCAAGTGAATTCTGCCATGTTATAAATACGGCTGAATTGCCCTCATTAGTACTCTCAGTGCTTTGATATTAACTAGGAAAGATAATGCAAAAATGTCGAGGAGGGGATGGGGGATGGCGTTAGAAGTTTTGTTCAATGTGCATGTCATTGTTTAGATATTCCATTCTACAAACTCACTGTGAAAATATCAAAGAAAATAGAAAGCGGATATATCAATTTTAAATTTTAAAATTAAGAAAAGATATCAGAAAAGTAAGTAACTTATACCAATCTAATAACAGATTATTATATGATAACGCAAATTGTAACCACTTCATTTCAATATCTGAATATTAAGTATATTAAAATCTGGTACAATGTAAATAACCTTAAAGAGTGACTGCAAAATTTCGTTCATTGGGCGTAGGTATCGATATTCCTTGTTCCGGTTTTTTCCCGGTTTTCACAAAGTGAAATCAACGTCGTCCTTCTCTTGCTAAAACCATTCTTTTTGTAGTTTGTATCGCTAAATCAATGGTTTAAGCAAGGGAATGACAAAACGTCTGGATATAACAAAAATGTTAACTGCGGCATTTTGCCCATGAGACAGTTTTCAAGCTGTTTGCCTTGATCACAGAATTACACAATAGTCTGATTATATACGTTTTAAAAAGAAGTATCCTCTTTTACTGCACCTATCAACATTTGCGTCACTAAAAGCTCAAATTTAATTGAAAAATCTATTGTTAATCAAATCTATAAAACAACTGACATGCAGAAGGCATAAATGGATACAAAACATTATAATAAATTCCATATAAATAGTAGTGTACATTTTTTGTTTAGCTCTACATCGATGTCACGTAGGAGTCTCCACTGCTTTTATTTATTGTTTGCAATCAAGCTACAAACACTGTATGGTTCCATTCTGATGGGAAAAATAAATGTTATTTGAAAAGATTGAACATATTTGTTGTCATTTACCGGGAACTTCTAACGTTGTAACACTACAATAAGAAAGAATATGTTGGGAATTTTGCATAAGTATGCAGTTTACTTATTTTAACCACAATACAACACTTTTGAAATATATTTTTTACAGAAATATCGTTAAGAGTTCCTAACTTCTTATCAGGCGAAACTATCTCAAAGAAGAAGATAAAGATATCCAAGGAGTCTAAGGAAAGGTTTCATGAAAAAATACAGTTCAGTAAGGTACATACTACCAAAGAGAAAATACTAACTAACCCCCACTTAAGAAAAGTAGGTATATTGTTTTGCTCGTTGTCTGTCGGTCAGTTTGGTAGACCAATATCTAGAGAATGCTTGATCTCTTAATAATCAAACTCCATACGATGACTGCATATTGTCAATTGATGACCCGTATAGTTTTGAGATGTCAGTAAATCAAATATCGAGGCCACACACAGTTTCCGTTCATTGAATAAGGAATTATTTGGCAAAAAAAATCTTAAACTTACAGTTCTCAATTTTTATAGAGTAATAGCCTATGGTCAGTAGATACATTATTTGTTTATGATTCAGTAGAAACGATCACAGTTATCATAAGAATGGAAATGGTTTTCTCTCAGTAACTTAATAACCCTATAGATCACTGCCTTCAAACTTCATATGATGATGCCGTTGTAGCTTTGGGAGTAAGTAGGTTAAGGTCATATTGATCTCGAGGCAGAAATTGTGAAACGCCATCATGGGGGCATGCGTATTTTACAACTAGCTCTTTTTTATAACAAAAATAAATCAGATTATTCAATGATACTGGATTAAAAATGAATATATACGGCATGTTTTTTTAAACTGTTTCCTTTTGTCATTTCATAAAAAAAAGAAAGAAACGTTTTGCAGTGTGTATGTTTATGATTGACATTTCCAAAAGCAAGGAAGCAAGGACAATTTTAATGTATTAAGAAAACGGCCAAAGTTAAACCTGCTCCATATTACAAAACAAATACATTTAGGCATTAAGCTGAAACAGACATCAAAGTCCTTCGATTATCATAAAAATGTTGTTTTACCTTTAACCTGTTAGCGGAAAGTGACACTGCCTTTGCGACCAATGCAGACCAAGATCAGACTGCAAGCCCATGTTGATCATGGTCTGTACTGTTCGCTATTCGGTCAGTAAATGTTCATTAATTGCAGCCTTCGAATTATAATTGGTACTGCCCAGATTGAATAATAGACCAGTCGTAAATGTCAAACAATAAACACCTGCAATATTCATCACTATAGTAATGCAATGAACATTCCATTTTAATTGGTCTTATGGTAGTCCGAGCAGATTGATTTCATTGTCTATGTTGTTGTTGTATTCTAGGAGTCCGCAGTTGACATAGAAATGTCGTCAAAGCCTAGGTAAGTAATTCTTAGATCATTTGCGCTGAACGATTTAGTCCTTTAAAGGGAATTCCTATAGCTTTTTATGCGCATCTTTCTGCGCAGCCGACACTTTCTATGGAAAACTGAACTGAAGTCAACATTTGTTGAAACATGTTACAGACAATCTTAAATATGAGGAATTTTGAATGAAATAACATTTTTGATAAGTTATATCAGTAATGAAATGTTGATACTTGTTTATGTTGTATTGACAAGTATCATGCCTGACAGGTATCTTGCTATTTGTGTGGTTGTACGTGTTTTTACATGCCATTTTAGTACAAAGACAGTGTTGTTCATATAATGTAAGATAATTGACTTAGTACTGATAAGACAATATCATCTTTCAGAGTATTTAGTATTCAATTATAGAAAGAATTAAGAATTTTCAAAACTTTTTTAACTTTTAGCAGACATACATGTAATCAATTTGGCCAGGTTCGTGCCATTTCCGTCCGAACAGGTGTTGATTTCTAGCGGTTTTAACATAAAATTTAGCCTGGTGACCCATACATTTTTAGCCATTTTTGTGCTCACAATACATTTATCTATACACAAGAAGAAAAAGAAAAAATTCTATGAAAGAGTTTTTTCAAAATTTAAAAAAAAATATTCTTCACTATGGGTATTTTTCATTGAAAAAAGTTCACAAAAGTAAATATGAAACAATATTTTTTTTCATTTGTGCCCATTATTGTCAGGATAGAGTATTACAAATATGACTATGATATCAAATAAGTATATAATAAAATCTGTAAAAAGAAAAAACTGTATTGTGCTGCCTGGATGTATATTTTGGTTGGTATTTATAAAAAAGCAGAAAATTATGAAAATGTTGAAAAATCGCTGGCAGTTTCAGCAACAGTGGGTGTGTTCATAACAATTTTTCACAAAAACAAGCCTGGTGACCTTTTGTTTTTATTTGTTCTTTGTTTTCAGCACAAATTTTCCTATCATATATGTGAATTTGAAAAAAAAATCTATGAAAGGAAAAAAACTATAGGAATTCTCTTTAAAGCTTGTAATTTGTATCTTTAATGTGCAATTTGTGACATATTTTCTTGCATAGAACAGATAAAGCGACCAGTGTGTTACTATCTAACTACAACAAAGTTTAATCGTCAGATAATATATTATATAGTATGTGTGTATTACGGATACCGAGTCAGCTCTGTACGAGTGTGTCTTTCGTAGATTTTATTAAATAAATTCCTTACGTCGTTCGTCCCTTTACGTAGTCCGTCCCTTTCAATTTAGCATCCTGCTCGGCGTTTGGTTTTCTTCAATATAATATAATTATGCCCCACAGCCCAGTACATCAGATCCGCAAGAGCTAAAAGTAGAATCATCTGTAAACAGCCTCTTCTCAAAAACGATTAGGTGGTTTGACTAGTTCTCTTTCCATTATGTTTTACAAACATCTTTTAAGACCATCTTCATTCAATATGTAAAGTCCACTTTTAAAGTTTTATTGTAGAATTATTTCCTTTGACATTATAAAAACCTGACATCCAGATGGTGTTTTCTACTCTAAACCAGTTGATTAGAACTTCAAAGCGTTTTATTTTTACATTTCTACCAAGGTTTTTTTTTTTGTAGTAAGAGCTTTCCTAGAATGACACTTGTTATGAATCTCAGTCAACGATTTTCAAGACGTCAGTAGAAGCAAAAACTATTTCCATCATTGACGCTGCTATTTTATATATGCAAATTATAACCTGGCTTTCGCCCTGAGTTTCGGTAAAATATATGTATATAGTTTTGATATCTCATAGTATCTCATAGTAAAATACACTTAATTAACTTTTCAGCAACAATTTAAAGCAGAGATACAGTGATGCTCTTTGTGATGATGAAAAACGTTTTATCGAAGAAAGACGAAAGTGTGTTTTTCAGGCCATGCAGGATATTCTTGGAGATGAGGCTCCTCGCACTATCAAAGAGGTAAGCGGATAAATCGTGTGTATCAGATAGTGATAGAAGAAGATGCTTCACGGAGCATCAATGGAATATTTGTATAGGGATTTAGTATGGGTATACAGCAATAATAGATAACCTGTTAGAATAACGCCTTGCAGTATAAATGAGGTATTGATATAGGGATATAGAATTTGTATTAAGCAATGAAGGATATCCTCGAAGAAGAAACTCGTCACAGTATCAATGGGATATTCATTAAGAGATATAGCATGTGTCTCAGGCAATAAAAGATACCCTCAAAAAGGTTGATCTTCACATTATCATGAGGTATGATGCTTTTTACACGATAGACTTGTAATAGGTATTTGCAAGAGAAGATACATCCGAGAAATTTTATATGATATCCTACATTCCCGTTACGTCACATCGAACTTGTCCGCGGATCATAATGGCATACCGTACAGACCTGGAGGACATTAATCTATTACTTTTAAATTGAAAATTCTATAACATTATCTCTTTCTTTTTCATTATTACAATCAAAACTTTATAAAAGTAATAATTTCAGTTTTGCGTATGTTGAAAGGTTTGCATGTTTTAATCCAATATGATACAATTGTTTTCTATATTATTTTGACCTAATATTGCAATATAATAAACTATATCTTGACCAAATTAGGATTACACCGAAAAAAGCATACAGAATATATCATGATATGTTTAGAAACAAGACCTTTCGGAGGACATCAACGCATGCCAGTTGATTGAATATAAAAGTCAAAAGTGGACATAGGTTTGTAAAAAGGCAAAATAGATTTTATTAGAGAAACTCATTAATGTAAGTCAGTTCATCTCAGTTGATAAGAATTTTGTGAAGTTTCAGTCCATTCCTCAAGGGGTTACTGAGACACCAGCTTACATACAAAAACATAACCAAATCGGGGCTCCGACGCCGACGCACGGTAGAGTCCAATAGCGCTACCTATTCTTTGTATAGTCGAGCTAAAAATATTACTTAGGTTCGTCATCGACTCCAGAGTTACTGGTTACAGAGTTTTTAATCTGGTAGTACTATGCATTACCTTTGTTTTTCAACTGTATGAAACTTAAATTGTATCTATTATGCACTGCAGGCAAAATGGTTTTGAGTTTATGGTAAAAAAATATTATTTTACTCCTTTTTGACACTAATCATTTTTCTTTTTCTTGTTTATCAATAAATGTAATCCTTTCTTTTTTCATACTTTGTTTTTGTTTTGTAAACAGCCAAGATCCATAATTCTCTCCTGTGCAAAATACATGGATAGATTTTATTATTTCTTTTCTTTTACCCACAACTACAACTACACTGGGGTATAATCGACGACAAATGTTCCCCTACCTGACAGATGGACATTTTCAGGCAAAATGTAAAAGGTAAAAAGGTACTCTTTTCATGAGCATTATGTGTGCAAGAAAAAACTCATTTGTAAACAAATCCAGTTGGATTCGAACCACGGACCTACTTATCATTTGTGTTTGATAGTTTTTACTTGCTTGTATATTGTAACGCTATGGCCGATGTAGTTTTTAGGGAAACTTCAATTGGTTATAAATATATTTCTATGTTTAAGTCAATTCTGTAGAAGGCAATTGGCTAGCGGCAGCTTTTGAAGTATTACACTTTGACTGAAGTAAGCCCTTGGGGAAACTTCTGTATTTCTATAATATGCTTAACAAACAGGAGGTAACTAAGGTTTGCAGGTTTTTCTTGTATTCAACCACAGAAAGTATCAACTCCTTTATCAGTTAAACTATAGTGATCAAAATAAGAATTTTGCAGAAACAGTTCATGTTCAGCAACACACATCATTCAAAACTTCACACAAAAACATCTGTAAACATTTCACTGTTCTCAGGAATAGTGTATTGATATGTTATTTTCACTTATCAGAAATAATATTCTTTTATTATAATTGTTAAATAATTTTGATAACTGTTAGTAAGTCTCTGATGCTCCAAAGGGCAGTTAAATTTATTGTTGTATTTATTGAAAAATAGCAGTTCTATTCAGATAAGAATTTAAAATGCTTATCAAAAGTTAGATACAGCAGCTTTAACACACAGCAAGTCGGACAATTGTTTGTATAAAATTTGTTAAGCTTCTTTAAATACTCGTTTAGAATTATTAAGTATAACAGCCGATCTAGGTCAGTGATTTAAGATTGTGAACCCCGAAAACAGGCAAAGTGGAATATTTATAAATACCTACCAGACTTCACAAAAGTAAGTGTGGAAGCGCACGCTCAAAAATGTGAGGATATGTGAACTCCACACAAATAAATGTGAACCCAGCTTCATACAAAATACTGTTGAGTTATGGGAGCTGTGAACTGTACACTGTTAGGAAACAAAAGCGAATATTTCTATTAAAAGATAAAAAATCATAATAAATATTAGTATGAAAAGAAAGAAAAATGAATAATCTAAATGATTTCAACCTCAAATTCCCTTTTAAGGAAGTTCCTTGGGCGCATATTTGCTTCAAAGTTAAATAACAATTCTATATACACCAATGTTAACAAAGTCTAGGCAGTAGTTGCTAAACAACTACTAATAATGCATTGCAAGTACAACAACAACGACATGTCTGCAAAACCAGGTAGTTAGCTGTTTCTAGTGATTTAACAAAAAATACTGCTTACATAAATTTAGAAAGTTGGTGAGGCTGGTCCAAATCAAAAGTTTCAAGATCAAACTAGATATATAATTACTTAAAATAGCCTGCAACTTTATTCATGTAATAAAATTACAGTTAAGCTTACAGCCCCATTCAGTAAATTAGGTCACTGTACTCTGAAGTACTACATTATCCCCCTCTTATTATGTCAAAGTTCCACCTGACATGAAATTAACACACAGACATATTTTGCAAACAACATTACAATAATAAGTTAACATCTGTTGAGTTCATAATCTCAATATTGTTTATGTTTGTATTTGCCTTAAAAACAACCACCGTAAAAGTCTTTTTCATGTTCAACTTAAGTAAAGATACACTTTTACCACCATAACATGCCAATGAATAAATTACATCTTTCACTTTCAAAAAATATCATGCTTTCCAATTATTTGCTGCTTTATATAAATCATTGATAATTAATGTCTTCCACTGCAGCAGGCATTTAAATAGCACATGTCTTTTTCCTGTCACTTTAAACTAAACGAGATCTAGTATGAAATTCATTGTTAATTTTGATTTTACTTGAATTGTTTAATTCAGGAACTCAATGAAATTCATAGTATTTATGTCAATGTATTATTACTTAACACGTTCATATTCAAGCAAGTCATTCCCGGTCAAGACACTGGCAATTTCTTAGATCCTCTTGAGTGTCTCCCACCTAACTAAGAGGCCTGTACTGATTCTTCCCAGGAATGAAGGCTTCGCGTGTATCGGTGCTATACACAGGGCACGTTAAAGAATGAGCTAGGCTAAGTTAGTCGGGCAGGCCTGTATCTAAATGATTTCTCTCCATCTGTTCTTGGGGCTTTATCTCACTCTGTCCCTCTGGTCAGATCGCTCTGTGTCTGTACTAGTAAAGGATGAATTTCGCACCCTGTATGGCTGCGTTTGCTATATGTAGACCGCCTTTGAACGTGTTAATCATTAAAAGGGCGCTATATAAATCTGGTATAGAATAATAATAATAATAATTTTTGTTCACGACCGCTTGAGATTCATCTGGTAATACCTTGGTGCTGAATTTTCCGTGTTCCTGGTATGTATATTCCCCAAGGCATGTGCAGGTCTGTGACTTATCATCGCAATCTTAGTCCATACATCAACGACTCAAATGGCACTTTTGTACTGATATATAACGTCACTGCTTCAAAAAGCAGTATCATCTACCGTACCTCTTCAGATGCCTTCCGTTGATTATCCTTCCTCGCCCTCATTAGGTAGTGGTCTAACACCGACATACTGTGAGTCCATGGTAACTGCTTTAGTTCGAGAGTTGGTAATGACTAGCCATGCCGGACAGTAATGTCTCGAGAATATCCCTAACACTGCTGCATTACGCCCTTCATAAGGAGTGCTAGCATTAGCTTACCACTGTGAAGCCCCTTGAATCACCCACTATTTGAAAAATATTTTTTCATCGAGTTCCCTTACAGTTAAATACGGCTCCTCCAAGGGATGATTTGTTGAAACTGTTGTGGCTGCAAAATAATTGTTAGGTGCCTAAAGTAGTATCTGCTTTACTAGTAGGTATTTAAACTGTAACCACCATATGCAACTTGATAAATCTGGAGAACATTGTTTGTAACTGCGCAAATGCCTCTTCAGTGCCTCTGTTGTGGTACTAAAGCGTAGAAAAAAAATCAGGAACTATTTTTCCATGCCCAGATAATATAATCAATTAATATCTTATAAGCCGGCTGTACTACAGCTTTTTACCGTACACTATTTTAGAAACTTATTACAGTATCTTAATTGTTGAAATGGTTGTAGCGTACACAAACACAACACGACACGAGTCTATACATTTTTGATGTTTATTTACACGGTGAAATATTTCGTACATACTTTCATGATTCATTTCGTAACTTCTTAAGTCTTAACAAATGTCATATCTAAAGCCTAACTTAATCTTAATTTCTACGAGACCCATTTCCTAGGTCTCAGTCCAGCCGGACTCCTAAGCCCTTCTGACTCGAGATATCTAAAACATCAATATATAGTAATTCTCTAAGATCAGTTGACAAGTTGACGTATAAAACGTGTGGGTTTGATATAATAAACAATTACATAAATGCATCAACAATATATCAACTTGACAGGTGTGTAGCTGGTGTACTGTCTAACCTAACTGATTATTTTACACTCATTACCCACCGAAAGAAATTTTAGACTTGAAGTACTATCTCTCGCCTTACAATATGACATGTAGAATGATATTTAATATGATCAAGAACATTAGAATACTATCTGAAGGAATGATATTAAAGAACAGTGTTAAAGAAAAAATCTTAAGTCATTTAATACAATTAATGATAAACAAGAACAAAGGAGAATAGAATTTTAAACTAAACAATTTTCACAATTCATAGAAAGTCTTTTTTTCAATTCTATTTCGGCCTTTGTAGTGGCACTTCTCCTTTCTTCCTCCAAGACTTTTTCTTTAACCCGTGTTACATCCATATTTCACAAAACCAACAACTGTAAAATAAAGCAAAACACAGGTGAGCATCTTTTAGAATATATGCTATATAAGAGTTAGGAAAAAGATAACAATTTCGTTTAATAACATTGCTAATTAATTTATATTAATTTATCATGATATTTAAATTCCACATATTTATACAAAGATTTTATTCAGCATATTAATCTTACTTTTGAATATTTTGATATTTGACTACAAATCTTAAATAAATAGTAAAATCGATATGTAATGACCGAAATATATGTATCATGTATTGATAAGTAGAAAGAAAGAAAAGATAATTAGTTGCTTCTTTTTTAGTGATTTGCAATTCTTCAGCTTGACCATATTTTTCGCCAATCTCCATGGGCTCCACATCTTGTCAATTCACTTCGCCATTGTCGCTTGGTTTCGCCATATTCTACACATTTGTCTTTTGGTTTCAGCATTCTTCTACAGTGTAACGCATCACCATCAGTCTCTGTAGCTAAGAATCTCCCGTCATAGGCCATAACGTTGTACCGCACTCTCCAAGTTTATGATGTTCATCCATCTAATTTCATTTGCTAACTTCTGAAATTTTCTAGAGTTCTCCAAGTTATAATATTATTGTTTCATTAACGTAATGTCCAATATTTCAGATGACCACCGAAAATACACTTCATGTAATAATGTCGTAAAGCAGATAATTATATTGTTTCCCATTTGTCATACATGACAGATAAAATCAAAACTGCATGTTTACAAATTGCCATAATACACAAATGCAAATGTCTTCATTTCGTTTTGACAGGTACTTCCCAATATGTAACCGTTACGTGTAATGAGTCTCCCTTTGGCTATTATATAATGACAGTCCGCAATATGTCAGTCATGAAATACACTTTTTCCCAGGTGAATTTGACAGTTTGTCGGTATTTTATCATGTTTATTTCAGACAGTTCGTATTTTATTTCAGACAGTTCATACTTTCGTTTCATAAGTGGTATCTGTACTTCGAATAAACCGTTATGTTACCGAGAACCTTACTTCTGTGTACGTTTTAGCAAGCTATGTCCTACGTTTTACATTATTCGAAAAAATAAAGATATCACCCAAAATATGTTCCTAACAAAAAGCAAAATATGTTTTTAACAAAAAAATGTAATTATATATTTAAGAATGCATATGAAAGCTACAAAAATCTCGACAAAATTAAGCATTTAGTCATTTCCAAATACAAACAGACATACATACAAAACCAACACCAATATATAAACAGAATAACTAATAATGATTTCTTCCATGATTATATTTACACAATGTAACCTTTCTAGATGATTCAACAGAAATATTATGTCATCCGCGAGAAAAATAAATTTTCCGACACAATACTCTGCAAAACCTTGAAAGGGTAACCCAAAAGTAACAGCACGATCAATTGTTTTTGCAACTCTTTGACAAAAAAATACTACATCAGGTCTCATAAAACAAAAGCTGTTGCGCTTAAAATATCTGGTACACACCCGTACCTCATAATGCAACATATGCATCGATTTCACGCCATGATAGTAAGACTCCGATTTAACATTTCGGAAGACAGTATCTGTGTCTGTATAATAGTATACATCTTACAAACAACTGGGATCACAACTTCCAGTCTCACAAACACAATATCAAGTAACTCTTAGTATCTCACAATATATATATATAAATATGCAACATATGCATCGATTTCACGCCATGATAGTAAGACTCCGATTTAACATTTCGGAAGACAGTATCTGTGTCTGTATAATAGTATACATCTTACAAACAACTGGGATCACAACTTCCAGTCTCACAAACACAATATCAAGTAACTCTTAGTATCTCACAATATATATATATAAATTCAACCTTACTGGAATCCACATGTTCCAGCGACAATATCAAGTCATTTTTGCATAATAAACATATGCTTGTGCCATAACAGGCTTTAAAATATTTCCAGCACAACAGGCCAGACCAACCTTTTAATTTACTGAGACCTTAAGTAACCATATTTTTGAAAAATAACCATATAAACATAACCCAGCCATGCATTTTCACGCATGAGTCATCTTAAACATGAATTTCGCATATCTAACTAGTTTTCAACCGTTCCTTGTATTTTCACATATATTCGTGATGAAATATAACCCATAACCTCAACAGAAACTATTTACAACTCATTTTGCGCATATCTATGAATACAACACAAGTTTCATAGGACAATCCATCTTCCTTCATTTAAACAATTTGTCAATGCAGGAATGCTCAAAACTGTTTAAATGTGGCCATAAGGGAAACAAATATCATATGGAACAAGTAAAATAAACATAATATGTAAATTTTTTGAAAAACAAATATTTCACATTTGCATTTCTTAATTCAGTCTTTTGAGTATTTTCCTCAATGCATTGTTTCTTATTTTTTTTACGTTGTTTTTTTTTCTATTATTTTACTTTTTTTTTAAGAATTTTGTATATTATGAGTTAGGTTTTATCATTTTATAAATTTGAATTTCTTTTCGTGTCTAACAATCAATCAAAATAAATTTACCTTGAAATTTTGTTCAAAAATAGAAACAAAAATTTAATAAAAGAAAAGACTAGCTTGCAAAATTATACAAGAAGATAGGTAAGATGGTAACTTACAGTTTCTCTTCTTTCGTCTTGGCAGCGTGTCTTCGTTGGCAGTAGTACTTCGCTTGGTATTGTCGCAACAACCCATCTTGAAATTCGACATCCTGTCTGCGGCTCCAAAAATTGAAAGAGGTTGTGTAGCGTACACAAACACAACACGACACGAGTCTATACATTTTTTATGTTTATTTACACGGTGAAATACGGTGAAATATTTCGTACATACTTTCATGATTCATTTCGTAACTTCTTAAGTCTTAACAAATGTCATATCTAAAGCCTAACTTAATCTTAATTTCTACGAGACCCATTTCCTAGGTCTCAGTCCAGCCGGACTCCTAAGCCCTTCTGACTCGAGATATCTAAAACATCAATATATAGTAATTCTCTAAGATCAGTTGACAAGTTGACGTATAAAACGTGTGGGTTTGATATAATAAACAATTACATAAATGCATCAACAATATATCAACTTGACAGGTGTGTAGCTGGTGTACTGTCTAACCTAACTGATTATTTTACATGGTTTTCTTTTATTTGTCCACCAAACAAACTTAAAAAGTTTCAGTTATATTTCAGATAATGTCATATTTCGTATTGATAAATCCTTATACAATTTAAATACAATTCAACTCACGCAGAGATTTAAAAAAATATATCAATGAGATATTCCTTGACATAAGTTGTGCCACTAGCATCTCAAGTAAGTCCTATAATTATCTCAGCGCTCCGACTGGTGGTCTTGAGCCTTCATACAGCGATTGTAAGGTGTGAAGCTAAAGTCTTGACAAATCACCTGCTTTCATTTGATTTAAGAATCTAAATATTTGGTTTTCTAGTTAAACTGTATAAGGCCATTTGCTAAAATTTTCGGACTTTTGATTTCTGTATGTTTGGTAACAACATCCAGTTATGTTAACTTTGAATTTATGATGTGACTTGAAAAAACCCTTTCACTTTGGGCATAATCATAAAGCAAATAATTAAAGCACAAGTTCCAAGTCACATATCCTTTTTCTTGTTCCGCGTCTTGATTAAAACAAATGTCAGTCTTTATCAGCTTGAAGCCTATGAAACTGAAAAATAGCAAAATTAACATGTTAACTATAAGAAGCCAATTTAAAAACAGTGCAGATATCATTGTTCTTACTTGCTGACCTTTGGCATGTTCGCGTCCATGTGAAATGCTGCCAACTGCATCCATTTTTTAGCCTTGCCAATATTGTACTTTACGTTCTTATTACCTTCATCTTCAGCATTCTCACTTTACATGTCAGCAGTGACAACCTTTCTCAGCTTAAGGATCTTGCCGATCTGTATGCAAGGAATCTCATGACCATCCAAAGACACTTGGGGGTCAGCATCCCTCACCATCCCAGTCAGCCCCTGACAACCCTAAGTCAATATATTTTCGTTTTTTAAAACAAACTGAGCACATGTCTCGATCATACAACAACTTCTGTTACCATTTCAACGTGTTTAAAAAATTTCTATATTCTATCAATGCTGTGTTTTTTTCCTGAGCATTAATAGAATATAGGAATTTTTTAAACATGTTGAAATGGTAACAGAAGTTGTTGTATGTTCGAGACATGTTCTCAGCATTTTTTAAAAACTAAAATGTATTGATTGAGGATTGTCAGGGGAGAATATGTGCTTGTCCCAGTTTACCACACATTAGAACATCATATCCCAATATAGCATTATCTTTGTTTCAGCTACAATAGCATCACAAATGACCTCCAAAGATCCTTATTTTAAAGCAAACTTTGCTTTACCTTGTTCTTTAACGGGTACGCGACAAGGCTTCCTTCAGGCATCCTGCCAGTCTGACCTCATGACGAACATCTTCTTCAATCTTGTCACCTTTGCTGTGATAACATTTGTAAAGGGTCTTGTGTCCGCTATAAATACCACAGACACATTCTGAACTGTATAATTTATATCTGCTCCATCATAGCGACCCTTCTCTATTTCTGACCCCTGATCCATCGAAAGTGTTTCTACTTCCCTGCTTACATCAACCCTGTCTACCCTATATATCGTGCCATGGTGTATCTTAATTTCTTGGCCCCCATCATCTAGTTGGACCTCTCTCTGGCCACAAGAGCTGGTCCGTTGAAGTTTAAAAGGATAAGTCTGCTTTTCTGTCTTCTGGTAATGGCTTGTCCACTCATTGATTCTTTTCTGTACTGTAAACCATGCAGGCTTAGGGCAGTCCCAAGCAAAATGACCTATTTCATGGCAGTTGTAACACTCACTGTTGCGTTTTTGGCCTTTGGTTTCATTATATCTGGTGATATTGCATTGTGGCTGTGTGTGAGCTCTTTCAATCTTCTCTAGTCTTTCTAGAAGTTGCTGTTTGATAGCTGGTTGACTGTTTGGAATACCAACAGCTTTTCTGTCATGGTTTCGGTTATGCACTAGAGTTTTATTATTCTCCCTGAACTGTTTTCTGCTTGATAATCTTGCCTGGCGACAATTCCAACTATAAGTTTCCTCATTACTGCTAACATCACAGGCTGCATGTGCTCCTCTTGTGCCTTTTCTATTACTTCTGTCGTAATCACTCTTACCCGTACTTCTTATCTGTATGAAGTTGACAACACGGACGACCGCTTCATCTTTATTGCTTGGCTCATAATAGTACTCAACTGCAAACATCACACCATTATCATATAAGCCATCATGAAAACGCCTTGTCAAAGTTTCATCTCTAGTTCTTTGATCACGAAACCCACTGGCCTTATCGTAAATAAAATCTGGAAAGTAGATCCCTCGGAAGCACCGAGAACAAGACTAACAGTGAAAATTGCAGACTCTGTGTGATTGAGTCTGTTCATGAGAAGTCTCGTGAGATCAGCTGAAATCACTTCTGCTGTTTCGCCTGGTTTCTGCATTCGTCTGCTGAGCTTGGCAGTAAATGCCTTACAGGTTTCAATGACCCTATACCTGCTGTTTATTTCAGAAACTAAAGTGGCATAGTTGTGTAACACGTCTGGCCTCAATTGTGTGAACACAGCCTGGCCTACTTGACCCTCAAGTCTAGGGAGGAGTTGGTCTAACATATCTCCTGTGCTCCGCCCATACTTGGTAACAATTGCCTCAAACTTTGAGTGTCAAACAGACCAGTCTTTCTTTCCAGTAAATGACGATATCTTCACGTCAGTTCTAAAGCGTATTAACGGTCTCGCACAAGGCTCATGCGGCATGGTATTTAGTACAATCATTCAAGTATCTTTTACACTGTTCCATGATATAATAAGCAAATTGTGCCTTTAGTTTGACTAAAAATTAAATAGTTAAAAGAATAATTGTTATTACATAAAACAATTTTCAAACCTTCAAGAATAAAGTGTTTATTGTGAACCTCTCTGGCGTAAATGCGGGTGTTTATCCAACCAAAATGATATGGCTTCCAGTACTTATCTATATGGTATGATAGAATATAAACTAACTACATCAAAAGAAATTGAAATAGTTTCTTGTGGCACTGTTTTAGGTAATGTAAGGAATTCTATATTATCCCGTAAATAACTTTGTACTTTATTTAGAAAAGTAAAATATCTAAAAAGCAGCTAAGGCGACTAGTTTCACAGTTAGGGCCAGCTACAATTGGACGAAATCGTAAAATTTGAGAATCTACCACTTCAGTATATTCAGACTTAACTTCTTTACAAATGTTTTGAATTAAAGTGCTTTTTGTGGATTTTTTGTAAACCATAAAATGTGCTAGATCTCGAGTCAACATCTAATTTTTTTATTTATATTTACAAGACTTCTAATTTTAGAAAATATTTCTTTTTGATTACCACTTGGTATAGATTTATAATACGTCTCATCAGGTAACATTTCCATAATTTTGCTTTTACACCCGCGTTTACTCCATGAAAGATTTAATAAACATTTCTTGAAGGTTTGAAAATTGTTTTAGGTTATAACAATTTTTCTTTTAACTTTTTTACTCAAACTAAAGGCACAGATATGGGCAGAAACGTTGCACCTACATATGCCACTTTGGTCCTTGTTTTTTTTAAGAACAATTCGTCATATGAGCACAAAAACTGGACAACAGACATTTTTGTCAAAAATTACTTTTTTGCATATGTGAGTCCAAAATAATGTCATACATATATCCCCTATTTATTTTGTCAAGTTTTTATAAAAAAAAAAAAATCCTTTTTCAGAAGTTTGAAAAAACCTGCCATCTGCAAACCAATTTTTAATAAGAGCTAAAAACAGGACAAGTGCACTCGGCTTGTTTTGCACTAAAATATCATTAATTGCATAAATTCTAAACACAAAAACAAGCTACGTCCACTTAACTTGTTTTGGCAGCTATGATTTGTTAAAAGACAATATAACGGATAGGCAAACAAAATTTAAATTTGCATTTTATTATAATTTTAACATTAAATGAGTTTGAACACCAATCTCTACTGCTTAATGATCTTAGATTGATTTGTTTCTCAAAATATTTTTGTAATACTTACGTTATTCAAAGGTAACAAGCACGATAAAAACGTACATTCTATATATTGAGTAATTTGCCTTGCATGAAATAACTAAATCAAGTCTCTTTGATTTAGAAGATAGCAATGAACTTCTTGAAGCAAAAATGGTAAAAAAAATTGCTTTTAATTTTCATATACATTAATTATATAATTAAAGATAAATGAGCTCCAAGGGAAAAAGCCAGGCAAAACTAGATGTTGATCAAGACATAAGGGTGCTCAAGGTGCATGCTGCTCTCGTGGAAAAAAATAATTGTAGTACTGAGCTCTGGTGCATTTTCATGTATATTTGACAGATATACTCTTCCCACTTACCAGATTTGCTAGGGTAGCCAGCAGAATCTTGAAAACAAAAATGCTCTGGGGTCTAAATTATATGCTTTAAAACATGTATGCTTGCAGGTTTAAGGACCAATGGTGCATTGGGTGCACCCCCGACTCAGGTGGTGTATGCACAGTATTATATTATGTATGTATGTTTACTAAAATGTAGCAGGGTTGGGGAACCTCCTTAAGGGGAAACCCTATCCCGCAATATTTTTGTATAAATAGAAGTTTTACAAGATTATTGTTTCGCTCGAGAAATCTTTGTATTTTAAACGAAATCTTTATCATTAAAAAATCAAAACAATGAAGGGTGCTGGTGATGTTGGAGCGCTTATCGTCTTGAGCTCTGTTTTGTTTGACACAAATCAAGTTTCAAATCAATATATGCATTAGTTTTGGAGATAGTAACTTGTAACCAAAACATTAACGTTAACCAGGATTAAGGGTAAGTCCAAAAGGGGCATAATTGGCAAAATGCATGTCAGTCGTATGGGAGTTGATCCAGTTGGGTTGATAGTTTGACGTACAAAAAGGAAAATTTAAGCTTCAAAGCTATATGCCTTTAGATAATAGCTATATGTACTTGCATAAGGCATATCACATCTTATATTACATCTTAATTTGACTTTGACATGCATTGTCCGATTTCACAATAATTTCATACAAATAATAGGCATGGATAAACAATGTGTCATGCGCAAAAGTCATTTCGCTAGCTCAAAGGTCAAGGTCACAGTCCTTGGTTGAACTTAGCCAATTTTTGCTACATATATACTGATAATGTTGTCTTCGTGTCTGGTCCATAACGTTGATATGCATGGTTCGATTTCAAAATTATTTGACACAAATAAAAAGCATGGATGTGTCAGGCGCAAAACCAGGTACCTAGGTCTAAGGTCAAGGTCACACTTAGAGGTCAACTGTCACATACAAGAATGACTGTCCTGAGCATTTCTTCTTCATGCATGGAGGGATTTTGATGTAAGTTGGCTCAATTGTACACCATCATGAGACAGAATGTCATGCGCAAGAACCAGGTCCCTAGTTTAGAGTTACTTCCCTTTGTTGATACAGTAACTATAAATAGCTTATATTGTAACTTTTTTATTACTGGTCGTAGGGAAAATCAAGACCACCTTTCTGTAGTAAAACATGCATGTTACATTCAATTTTGAGATGTATTTTGACCTACCTCTACCTGGTAAGGGTTTTTGTGTGGACTTGCTTTTTTAAGATAAACTTTCTCATGTTGCGGGGGCATCCGTGTCTGTGACACATTTCTAGTTTGAGCTTATGTTATCACCTGAGCATTATCGGTGTTGCTGTCGGCATGAGCATTAGGTGATAGGGTTAGTGGTATACTTTAAAGGGAATTCCTGTAGTTTTTCATGCGCATCTCAAATTAGAATAAGAGTTATTAGTCTTTTATTTATTTTTATTTTTTTTTTTGGTCTCTTGAAAAATTATGAAAAATATTAATTAGGTCTGGAAGCCATATCATTTTAATTGGATAAACATCCGCATTTACTCCATGAGAGGTTCAATTACCACTTTATCCTTGAAGGTTTGAAATTTGTTTAAGGTAATAACAATTATTTTTTTAATTCTTTGTTTTTTAGTCAAACTAGGCACAATTTGCTTATTATATCATGGAACAGTGGAAAAGATATTTGGATGATTGTTTTATATTTTGAAAGCTATCATTTAGAAATATTTTGAAAAAATGCTGAATTCACTTCATAAATATATAAGTTTTAAAAGGCCGGTAGACTGCCGTTTTTGGATATTTTAGTTATAAAAGAAGGGACAGTAATTTCCACAGATATTTAGTCTAAAATTACTTATTCTCAACAATATTTAAATTTTAAGTCTTTTCACCCTAAACTTACTAAAACTAATATTCTTTTTTCTTTAGCTCGTAGACTGTGTACTATTATTTCGGACAAAAATATACTTAACACAAAATTAATACAATTAGCTTCTAATTTGATTAATAATGAATACCCAGTACATGTTATAAAACCTGGAATTATTAAAGCTATGCAAACACCCAAACGTATGTTATTATCAGTAAAGGAAAATAAAGAAAAGAAAAAAATCACACCATACATTTCTACATTTATTCCTAAAATAGAGAATTATTTGGAACTATAAAAAATAACGTGGAAATTTTAAATTCTGATTCCACTATGAAAAAAGTAATAGATAATACAAAAATAATTACGTGCAAAAGACAATTACCTAACCTTAAATGTATTCTAGTTAAATCAGAATTCAATGAAAATGTTACCCCGCCTTCAGTTAAAATGTAATGAGCTGTGGGTTATGCAAACACATTATATAAGATTCTACTTTAAAATTAAGCAATAAAATATTTTATGTAAAAATAAAAATATAGATTGAACTGTCCAAATCGCTTTGTATGGTTTGGTTAAGCAATGGATGCAAAGAGTTTTATATTGGAAAAAAACAGGTGATAAATTAAGAAACAGAAGGAAAGTCCATGATCAGCAAATAAATGATCCTTCAACAAGACAATTGCCTGTTAGTGAACATTTAGATCTATACCCTATTCGTTGTGTGGATTCACTTACTTTTTTTCAAAAGCAAATACAAATAATATCTATTAGGATCTGAATACGTTGCAACTTTTTTTTCTGCCGTTGCTATTTATTTATTTATTTTTTTTTTTTCTTTTTTTTTTTTTTTCTTTTTTGCGAATTTCATAATGTTATGCAGCAAAATATAAAATGGAACTTTATGTTGTGTGCGTCTTTCTAACGGCACAACACATCTGACGTCATGTCTGTTAACGCGCGCATGTTACCCGCGATGAGATTAAAATTTGTTGCAAAATGCACGTAATCAAGCATAAAATAAAAAGGAAATTTGTTTGTTTTCCATAAATATGGAATATATCTCACTGAGAAGTGAGAAAAATTCAAATATTTTCACGAGCGTTAAATACAGCCTACATAAATAATATATCAATACATTAGATAAATTCTTACCACGGCGTCTGTATGTATAAGTATTTCAATGGAAATTGAAATAAAGTAATTAACTGTAGTTTTTCTCTTCTAAGTATACACGTCTTACTCGTAAGAGTGGACTAGAGAAAGTGCGGGATTGGAAAGGAGTTGCGTGCGCAGAAAAGACCAATATATTTCTTTCTCTCATTCTTACTCCCATACAAAAACATGAAACGGACAAAACGATTAGATATGTACAAAACAAAGGACTGACAAGTCTTCACCAACTATACTGCTTCAGTGAACTTCGGCACTTTCCGCCACTGGCGTAAATTGACGAGTATCACCGATTCAATACCGGAAGATAAACACTAATGATTAAAATCAAACAAAATCGATTATGACGCATGCGCGAAGGTTAAGAGTTGAAATAATGGAACGCCACATCGGACATTACAATTAAACTATACTAAATATTCGACCTGTGACATTATTCAAATTCTGTCTTATATTATAATTAGATAATCAGTTTTTTATCTATTTTTTGTGTGTTGAACTGTTTTATTGATATTAGAGATGGCCACACTGAAACTTAGGATGTTTAATATGTTCTAACACTGTTATATATCTTGATGTGTTACCTTCTTTAAATATAATTTATTATTATTATTATTATTATTATTATTATTATTATTATTATTAATATAAAATGGACCCACAATATTCAATTTTTCCTTTTTATCAATTATTATGATAATAAAGTTTCAGCTAGGTTATCTAACGAACGTTACTTTTTCGATATTTTCAAACCAAAACTGAACAAATATTGATGACGTTATAATATAACGTTGTGTACACATGTATACACATGTGACGTTGCGTAGCAACTTCACAGTTTTTATATGTCTGCCCTGATGATTATTTGGGGATTTGCGGGTAAAGTCTGTATTAAATGAAACAAACTCACGTCTGGTTCATACAAATCTTTTCACTGAACAATATCCGTTACAAACAATACATCATAAGTGACGTCTAATGTCACGCATAAGTTGGTGTCAAATTAACGTCAATGTAATTTCGTGCTATTTCCGACATTCTGGGGCCACGAAAAGTGAAAGTACTGAAAGTTTCGTTTTTTAAATATATCAAAACAATTATAAAACACGTATCAATAAATAACGTTCGTTTCCTGATTAAATATTCCTGGTCATTGTCTCTAAATCATATATTTCACGAAATTGAAGAACACTCTTAAATTAAAGCACTGTTCATTTTTCATCGATCTCGTATTTTCTACTTATCTAAAGTCTCTTATTTTCATTGATCTCTAAAGGGTAAAGTCTCACGATTGGTCGGGTAGTATGTCCACCTCCTGTACGGAGTTTTGCTGCCCTGATCAGTCCGTCTTGTCCGGGTACAAGTTCCTTCACCACTGCCAGTTTCCATAACAACCGAGAACTGTCATCGTGCACCTGCACGACATCTCCAATTCGTATCGTCTGTTGGTCGCGACCACTTTGTATATGCCGTTCACGTAGTGATGTAAGGTAATCTGACTTCTATCTCGCCCACCAACGGTTAATCAGCTCACGCTGGACTCGAACTCATTTCGTTATTGTTTGTTGATTGCTATATCTGGTGCTAGGATCTGTCGCATCTAGTATCGCTGTAATTCTCCGTCCAGTTTATAAGTGTGATGGGATAATCGGCTCTGGATCTGTGTTGTCTGATGTGACGTATGTGAGAGGTCTATCGTTGAGGATAGCTTCTACCTCGGTAAGTGTGGTCTGTAACGCCTCAAAGGTAACGAATGCTCGACCTAACACTTTCTTTAGGGATGTATTTACGAGTCCAACCATTCTTTCCAAACATCCTCCAAACCATGGTGCTCTAGTTGGAATGAATTTCCACTCGGTTTCGGATCTGTTTAGCTGGTCTCTCAAGGTTTGGGACTGGAACATGGTCTTTCATGTGTTAGGAGCTGCGTAGAATGTTGCAGCGTTGTCTGATATGATCATTCTAGGTAGTGAACGTCTACTGACAAAGCGTCTGAAGGCTTGTATCAATAAAATTTCGTTGAGGTCATGCACAAGTTCAAGGTGAACAGCTGTAGTAGATGCACGTATAAACAAACATACGTAAGCCTTCGATTCTCCTCCGGTTTCTGACTTCACAAACAGCGCACCACTGCAGTCGACCTCTGTGATAGTAAATGGTGGCGAACTTTCTACTCTGTCAGCGGGTAACGGTGGTGGGTCGGTCTGGAGCACTGTAAGTTGGTGAGTTGATCTTCCGGCATGTTATACATCTCCGTAGTACAAATTTCACACATTGTCGTACCGCCGGTATCCAATAACGTTCTCGTAAGTGGCATATAGTTGCACAGATACCTGAATGCAGCTGTTTCTGGTGTACATCAAGTACGATAAGTCGCGTAAGTGGATGTTTCGCTGGTAATAAGATGGGAAATAGGGTATATTCATCAAGGGGTGTGCTGTGTATACGACCTCCACATCTGACGTAGCTTTCCCTGTCCATGTAAAGTCGTAATTGTCGTACCAGCGGAAGTCGTGATTTTCCAGATCGAAGGTTCTCAATAACTTCATTTTAGACTGTAGACTGACACTGTCGAATCAAGGTCGTTTCTGCTTCTCTTAGCTCCGTAACAGTAATAGCGTCAGCCATTCTATCTTGGTGTTGTGTTCTACAGTTGTCAATAAATCGCCGGACGTAGGCCGTAACTCGAGGTAGATTCTGAAGATTGTTGAATCTGTTTACGTCAATCGTATCTGGAATATGGGTTGTAGATTATAGGGATAATACACGTTTTTTGTGTGTTAACGTCTGCAGAAGCCCGCGGGATTGTTTGTGACCGAGACCGAAGGTCAATAAATCGCCGGACGTAGGCCGTAACTCGAAGTAGATTCTGAAGATTGTTGAATCTGCAGAAGCCCGCGGGATTGTTTGTGACCGAGGCCGAAGGTCGCGGTAACAAACATATCCGAAGGGCTTCTGCAGACGTTAATACACAAAAACATCACCCGACGACTAAATGTATTGTTTCCATATGTGATGACTTAACGATTCCGTTACATTTTTAATTACCATTCTGTTGTTCTTGGAAACGATAAACATGTTTTAAATATCCATAATCAAGGCCCAAAAATCAACAACATTACTAAAAGCACATACTGAAGCTTTTTACACGATTTTTTATCTCCCGTTATTACAAACATGAAATTACCAAAAAATATTCATATAACTTCAACATTTGGAAAACAGGAGGTCAATTGCAAGAATAATAACTTTACATTCGAGTTATTTTGAGTACGGACACATTTGGAGTGCGGATGAGTACGAACGTAATGTCAAACTTTCAAGCTGTTTATATAAATTTTTCAAGAGATTAGATAAAAACATATCGACTGATACTTACCAAAATCATAAATATGACTCCTAAAAACAAACAATCGTACAAGTTACTCGCGATTCTTAAATATTCACGGTTATCTACAAAAACTGAAACGACGCAGAATTCTAAAATGGGAGTAGACAAGGGAAGAAACGAGTATGAACATTGTTGGGAGCCGCGCATTTGGCGTTGGTAAGTGATACAGCAAAACATTAGATATGGTTTAGATTGCATCTTTTATGCTACAAAAAGAGGTTTTTATGAAAGAAACAAGACGCATATACCAGATGTCAATCTGCGCAGAAATACATATGCGTCCCTGGGAAAGCATTTCAAAAATAAAAATCGGGTATTAACAGCACGTGAATTGCCTTGTTTGCACACGATTTCTCTCCCGTTAATACATGGACGGATCCAGTGAAAAAAATAGTTTTTATGCAAGAATGTCGCGAAATTCGGGTAAGCTGGTCATCTTCGGGTTGTATTGTAGATAGCACAGTTTTGTCTTGAACTTTACATTTTGGCCACATTGTCTCGTCGGTTAACCAAGGCGGACCTGTAAAGCCATAGTTTGTTGTCTTGGTATTGGATTGTCGATATTCCACGGGTAAGTAGATCTGTGGGATTGTTCTGTGCGGGACAATATCGTCAACTTCCGGTTCCGGCCTAATTTCTGATTTCTTCTGACTCGTCTCCGTATATATCGGTTGGTTTTCTCCGGGTTACTCAACCAGTGTAGAACATTATGGCTATTTGACCAGTGATCTGTCTTTTCTATTCCTAATACTTTTCGTAGATATATAGAAAGTCGAGCTCCTGTTACAGCCGCCATATGTTCAAGTTTTGGTAGGGTGAGGGGTTTCAATGGTGCAACTCTTATATAAAAAACATCCAATAGGTTTCCTCTATATATATTTTTGTCTACCTACCGGTTTCATATCATAATCATCAGGGCAGACATATAAAAAATGTCTATATACATACGAAGAAAGTGAAGAAGATCCACTAATATTACATATGCGGTTTATTCAGATTCTGTCCAAATAATAAATATAAAAGAGCTCAGCCGGTTTCACGGCTTGTGCATATCTTCAGGAGTGATAATAACGTAGCATAAAAACGACGTCAAATGACGTCAGAATGAAGAGTCGTTACTCTTAACTAGTTATTTTTAGTATTGGTTAATTACAGGTTGAATAAGCTCTGGTTTAAATATAATGATAAATATTGTTCTTTTTCTTTTCTTATAATCGCGTTTGTAGATTGTAATTTATATAATTGAAAGATCATACATGATGGTTGTCTTTGTCCAGCACATTTGTCGAAATGGTCATCTACATATAGCATACGTGTATTTGAATATCCCTGGCTTGGAATTTTATGTGCCATAACAGTTACTACAGATGTTTGATAATATGATTATTCATTGCAGGTTCCGACAATAGGGGTGCTAGGTTCTGGTGGTGGATTCCGTGCTTTGACGGCTTCTAGTGGAGTGATGGGTGCCCTTGTGGAGTCTAGGATATCAGACATGGTCATTTATAACGCAGGACTTTCAGGCTCGGCTTGGTAAGAAAGAGACTTATAAAGAAGAGATGTTCTTTAATTCAACAATCAAGTGTTTTGTATCTTTTGTTTTGTTTTGTCTTTGTTTGTTTGTTTGTTTTTTGTTTGTTTTTTTTTTTTTTTTTTTTTTTTCGTTTAAGGACATTGCGTGTCTGTTTTCTAGGAGAGTCTCCATGAACTCTTCAAATACTAGTACAACATTAAAGTGCTTCTGTTCAATCATTCTGTCTTTATATGAAAGGTACTTGTCTACTTTGTACTCACACCCTGACTGGCCTCAGAAATCTCCACGTGAACTTCGTAATGAGTTACGGGACAGTATCGGCTACAGTCTATTCTGGAAGCTCAATCCATTTGGCTTATGGCGGTACTGGAAAAGAGTAAATGCAAAGCGTGATCAGGGACAGCCAGTCAGTTTAACAGATTACTACGGTCTTTTCATCGGTGAAACTCTCCTACAAGGGGTAATATATTCGTTAGTTTACATAAAGTATATTTACAGAATGGCTGAAGCTCTATAATGATCACTTAGGCAATATTTTGACACAACTTATCCCAGTCATTACTTTTATATCAATAATTTGTTGGGTTTTTTTTCAACACTTGCCGCACGTTATAAAGACCCCGGAAGCGCTAAATAATACAACTTTATTAAATGATACAACTGACGTTTAATGATACAAAACTGACACAAAACTGACGTTAAATGATGCAACCAACGCTAAATGATGCAAAATCGAGACTCGCTAAAAGATACAAAACTAACGCTAAAAAAATACAACATTTTAAGGTCGCTAAAAGCTACAAACCCTTGACGTTAATAGATACAAATTTTCTATAGGGGAATGTGGAGAATAATTACATTTGTTGACGATTTCACGAAATTATTATCTTATTTCATGCAGGACTTGTCACACGAAAATTTAAATATAGTTTTATGTGTTTTTCTGTTAAATAAACACATACATAATCTCAAATGTATTTTCCTGGAGAGCTCGCCGCCGTATATAAATGAAGAACAAAGTGGCATGTATTCGGTCTTTATACAATCTCTACGCAGTTATTAATACTTTAAGTGGTATAAATTAGAATTAGTGATACATTTTTAATGTTGAAAGTCCTTCAAACGTATTCACACTGGATAACCGGCTATCTTGACGCCCGCTGGAAATGTAACCCAGCTGGAAATCGGTAGGTAAAGTTTTTCATTTATTTCTATTAAAACGACATGGCTTACATTTACAATTTCTGGGCCAAATACAATCGTTACGTTTTGAGATATATTGAACATATGGCGCTAACAATTCCATCAGTTTGAAAAAAATGAGCAAAAATCCAAAGTTTTGCGGAAATTGTTTTGTTTATGAATAACCTGTGAAAAATTTTATCATCTGTCTAACAGATGTGTCCTTTCGGAACACCTGTATAAAGTTTCCGGGTTCTACGTTATTCCTGAGAAAGTATATTAGCCGTTAAATAGGCATGGTCGAAAAAATAAGACTGTCGAAAACGGCCATTAGTGCTGTCGTTGAACTCGGATGTTAACATTTATAGACTATCCTTTAACTCCGATGATTTTGAATACTTTTGTACGTAAAAAGTATTACTGGCAGTGATTTGACGGAAACGTAATTATTTTTAAGAATGGCACTTTCATTTCAAGAAGCTTTAGGACAACAGGTACATCAGGGCTACTACAGAAAGTAATTTCACCTGGGGTTTTGCAAGTGCAAATGATTGCTTCTGGTCGTCAGTCCGTCCTTTGAATTTCGTTTGAAGAATTCAGTATCTTTAATAAATCTCAAATGCCCGTTCTTGTTTTGAAAAGTGTTCTTAGTGTGGTGCTTGACTGGTGTATAATCTAGTTAGCGCATACATAATTATTTAACTGCTCCTTATGTAAGTCTGCCATTTTGTTTCATTCATAAGTACCTTTTCAACAAATACAGATTATTCATGGTCTAAACCGCAAGTTGTTGATTTATAGAGGCAAACGATTGAAAACGATTGTTTCAAATCTAAATAAGCAGAACTTTGCAAAATGTCACATGACTGTTAATCAGTTATTTCTTAACATGGCAGACACATGTAGCTTTAATCAACATATATAGTGGACGCAACTTGACCCCGATGGTTGACCTTTGTATTATAATACATAATGAGGCACAACCTATTATTATTATTATATATAGTTTATTTACGTCTTATCTAACATACATGTTACAATTTTCACAATTGACATAATAAAAAGCGAATGTTTCTAACATGTGATTGGTCATTCAATAAATGAATTATAAGAGACACAAAAACAGATTACATTCATAAACTAATTACATTGCATTATGTATTAATCATTTGCTATTGGATCCTTCCAAGCTAAACAGAAAAAACAGAAGCTTGTGCGACGTAAGGACTACCACCATCAACACAGTTGCCTCCATTATACCACAAAGCCCCTATAATCAACTTCTGCTTAATTTAGACAGATCCAACACCATGACTGTTGACAGTGATACAAACATTTTTTTCTATTATTTAATATTGAGTAGCAGGATTTTGCAGCGGTCTTGGCAATATCATTATTAGATAGAATAAAAGACAATTTTTGCTCATCTGATGAATTTTGAAACCCATTACATATGCATATTGCTTTATCATACAGTTCATTTCTAATGTCCAAATAAGCCGGACAATGTAAATGAACGTGAATTTCATTTTCTACTTCATTTCTGCAGACTGGACAGATCCTGTCATTTATAGAAAGACCTTCGTATCGACCCGTCTCCAACTTAATTTGTGCGACCCAACAACAAAATTTCGACAGTGCTGGTCTGTGTTTATATGGCATTAACATTTTAACATACTGTTCTGTTTCGTATGCAAATTTAAAATTTCTGTATGTTCTTAATTTAATAAGCCCAGTTCCATTAGAACTGTTTACTGTATGGAGTGATTCTATCCACTGATCTACATATTCATTCATAACCTGCTCTTGTATTTTATTCAACAGTTCTTTTTGTACAAATGAACATTTTCTCTACCTATATATTCAAAACAATTATATTTTCTAAGTAGTTCTATTACAATAAAATTCCAGTTTTTACAATTTCTTCCATTAATTGCCTGATTGTAGTTAAAAACCAATTTATTTGTTCTGCTATTCTCCATTCTAGAGAATCTACATCACAGATTAACTACACATTTTAACTGTTTAGAAAACGTACAATCCCAGCCCATTTCACCAGCAACTGCGGCATTTGGAGTGTACCTGCCTGTCCCTAAGAAAAAGCGCATTGCTCGATTTTGTATTGCATCAATACATGTGAATTTTTTAGTGCCCCAAGTTGAGGCTCCATACGCAATTACCGGCCAGACAAGAGAATCGTACAACTTGGTATAGACATTGTAAGACATACCACCTATACTTTTAAACTTTGCAATTAGCAGTCCTAATGCTCTGCCAGCTGCATGTGAGACAAACTTTGCAGTTACATTATAGTCTATAAACTCGTTCAAAGTAATCCCGAGATATGTATATTTATCCGTATACTTTAGTACATCATCTTTACATTTAAACACAAACTGTGACTGAGGCATAGAAATTGTTCTAAAATGCATTACATTACTCTTTGTCATATTAACAGTCATGTGGTTTACATCACACCAATCGCACAAAGTATTTAACATAGACTGAAAACTAAACTCATCTTTAGCAAGTAAAACAACATCGTCAGCATAAAGCAAAATGGGTAGTATTTTTGTCGTCACCAATATCAATGCATTACGTTACTCTTTGTCATATTAACAGTCATGTGGTTTACATCACACCAATCGCACAAAGTATTTAACATAGACTGAAAACTAAACTCATCTTTAGCAAGTAAAACAACATCGTCAGCATAAAGCAAAATGGGTAGTATTTTTGTCGTCACCAATATCAATGCCAAGATCTAAAGCATTAATTTTTACAGCCAAATCATTTATGAAGCAGTTAAATAAAACCGGTGACAAAATACATCCCTGACGTAATCCGATTTTAACGTCAAACCAGTCGGACATGTATCCATTCACCTTTATGCAAGACTTCACATTATCATAAATGGATATTATTGCTCTCAACATTTTGTTATTAACACCCATATGAGCCAAGCGACTCCATAAAAGAGATCGGTCAATGGTGTCGTATGCCTTTTTGAAGTATATATAGGCCACGAATGTAGCATGTTTCTTTTTCAATCTTGACTCAATAATAGAGGTCAAACTAGACAAATGATCAATAGTCCCTCTCTCCCTTCTGAAGCCATTTTGCTCATCACATAACAAATTATTACTTTCTATTGTTTAACACAGAGCATTACAATTTGTACATTGCTGGCGCCAATGTTATACCTCGGTAAGACATTGGATTTCTAGGATCTGTTATACCTGACTTTGAAAAGGGGTTACGTAAATTGAAAAGGGGGGGTGTACGTAAAACACGAGCTGCACGAGAAAAAGGAAATGTAAATTAGTGTGTTGGAAATTTTTAACTGATCAATTGTAAGTATATATACTTTGATAAACTGCACTGTAAACAAACTAATTCCGTATAAATATACACAGCTACCCTAAGCACCCTTGATATCTGTAAAGAAATAATTAATCGATATGAATAATCAGCCTAAGGGCAACCATCGCGGTCAAGTTGCGACTACTATAAAAAGGTAAATCGGAACTCTTCTTTGCTTGTTTACGATCTTACACAGTCAGCTATCAAATAAAACCGCATGAAAATAAAAGTTCTACTATACGACACAATATATTTAAAATTGTGTCTATGCATGTAGGAATTGCCAGTCTGACACAAAATACATATTTATAGCTCTCTGTTATAGATTTTAGATGTTATACTATCATTGGAGGTGGTCATTAATGAATGAGCCTCACTAATACTTGTATCATCGGTAATACATGTTTGAAGTTTAAAAATCAATACTTAAAAATCAGTCCATGCATATAGAATCAGAGCCCGGACAAGACACTGCGGGCGGACGGATGGACGAAAGGAACAGAACAACATTTTGACCCTAAAACAAAAGGACAATGATAATGAAATCAACTAGAATTACTCGACATGGCACTAAGGACCATACGTAAGTATATACAAACTGTTTACTGACTGCAAGTATACACATTTTACACAAATGAAAGACGAAAGAAATCGCAAAACACAGATAGATTAAACAGATACGAAATATACATAAAGAAGAGACACTACGGGGTATATAACATGTCTACTAGACATTTTTTTACTTTTATACAGCTGTATTCTCGATAGCCGACAGCTGACTTCAACGACTGCCTATTTCAAATACAGCGGCCGTTTTCGACAGTCTTTTTTTCTCGACCATGCCTATTTAATGGCTAATATACTTTTTCAAGAATAACGTAGAACACGAAAACTTCAGACAGGTGTTTCGAAAGGACACATCTGTTAAACCAGCTGAAAAAAAGTTTTCACAAGTTGTTCATAAACAAAACAATTTGCGCAAAACTTCGGATTTTTGCTCGATGTTTCAAACTGAAGAAATTGTTAGCGAATATCTCAAAACATAAC